>NW_019397405.1:11943-40287 GCF_000591075.1 Eurytemora carolleeae
TATCTATCTATCTATCTATCTATCTATCTATCTATCTAAATACAATCCTAATATTATAATTATTCACCTTGTCTTGAAGTTGGGATTGCCCCAATTCCACAGCAGATCCATGATTGGTCAACAATAGGGTTTCTCCTTTTCTACAGAAATAGGGTTTAATGCAGGTTTAAAGCCCAATTTGTTCAAGGCCACGGCATAGAACAAAAAATGCTAACTTTAATAGTTTGGGTGCTTGACCTGACATTTTACCGTCCTATACCCTTTACCTATGCACTAAAAAAATATATGCAAAAAAATCCTTCAAATTGCTGTTTCGTAAATTCAGAATTATAGTGTGCAAATGGTAAAGCCATTGAAAAGTAATTAAACTAACTTTATAGCGACGTTTTCAGAGCCTTTAATTAAAGCTAGTACATTTTTTGTTTGGCCTTTGAAATGAGTCACACCGAGAAAATAAAAAAAGTGTATTTTTAAAGTATACAGGGACTTAACAGAACCCAAGAAGGGGCATCAACCCCTCCCCCTTCCCCCCCGACGAAATAAGGATGAGGGGAGTTTTTCTATCCACATCCTCTACCCCCCCCTCATCCAATAGACGTGTACGGTAGGCTAAATGACGTAGTAAAAATAATTTCATGTTTTATGTATTTGAAGTTTAAATGAGATTTTTCACCCTGAGGCAATAAGTAACACATGATCTGGCTCTAAACCAAGATATTCTTATAAAACATAGATGGGACAATAGTTAGATATTCTGATATAACATAGATGGGACAATAGTTAGATATTCTGATATAACATAGATGGGACAATAGTTAGATATTCTGATATAACATAGATGGGACAATAGTTAGATATTCTGATATAACATAGATGGGACAATAGTTAGATATTCTGATATAACATAGATGGGACAATAGTTAGATATTCTGATATAACATAGATGGGACAATAGTTAGATATTCTGATATAACATAGATGGGACAATAGTTAGATATTCTGATATAACATAGATGGGACAATAGTTAGATATTCTGATATAACATAGATGGGACAATAGTTAGATATTCTGATATAACATAGATGGGACAATAGTTAGATATTCTGATATAACATAGATGGGACAATAGTTAGATATTCTGATATAACATAGATGGGACAATAGTTAGATATTCTGATATAACATAGATGGGACAATAGTTAGATATTCTGATATAACATAGATGGGACAATAGTTAGATATTCTGATATAACATAGATGGGACAATAGTTAGATATTCTGATATAACATAGATGGGACAATAGTTAGATATTCTGATATAACATAGATNCAGTGTGAGACATTCCTGTCAATCTGTTAACTGCAGTGTGAGACATTCCTGTCAATCTGTTAACTACAGTGTGAGACATTCCTGTCAATCTGTTAACTACAGTGTGAGACATTCACTCCACTCTTAGTCTGCAGTGTTCTACAGCATAAAGAGAATCACAGAATTTCATCATGTTGAAATTCTTTCATACCCTGTAACCAGTCAGAGCAATAGGAAACTTGAATATCCAGATTTTTAAAACAATGCCACCCCCCCCCCTCTCTCTGGCCGAGGGAGGGAAGGCAATTTTCCTCGCACAGCTAGCGAACCTCATTTTACCTAATCGTGGCACTGCGCTTTCCTATAGGGCTTTCGATCCTCCCCACAATGGAAGAACATTCCCAAAGACGCACGTTGCCGCAAATAGGTAAAATGAGGTTCGGAAGCTGGGCAGGGGAGGTTACCTTCCCTCCTTCCCTGGCCCTGGCATGGTTGAAAGCCTATAGCAGACAGTTCTCAAGATGCCGAGAAACCTCTCACATGTCTTATGGTTTCTTTGTTCATTTCTAGCATCAGTGCTTAGCCAGGGATTTAGGATTTCCAATCATATTTTACAACTTTCCATTTTTTTTTTAAATTCAACATTGTTAGATGTAATGACGGGCATTGAGGTCCGATCTTAGACCTTTAGGTTTATTGATGTTAAAATTGGTTTGCAAAAACTTGAGTTACTGATAAAATGGCAGAATTGTATTCTCGATAAATTTACTTTAATTACATTATGATATAATAATTTTGTTCTCTGATAAAGAAATTAACCAAAACGATTTTTCAAAACGGAAAACGAGCAACGATTTTTTTATCGCTTTGAAAAAAAAGTGTAAAATTTTTACATAATGTAATAAAAGGAAATTTGTCTACCATGCAGATTCTGAAATTATCTCTTAAAAGTCTAAAAATTGCGAGACATTCCTGTCAATCTGTTAACTACAGTGTGAGACATTCCTGTCAATCTGTTAACTACAGTGTGAGACATTCCTGTCAATCTGTTAACTGTGTTGATTCAAATGCTCTTAATTTTGAAATACTTTTGGTGCAACTAGAGATAGGCGTAATTTTTAATAACCAACAAATTTTTTTGTAATAAATATAATAAAACAATAAAAAATCTATATAATAAAACAAGACATTCGTTTATATATATATATCACCAATAGCTGGCCAAATGGCTAGACCGAATGGGCTGAAATTTTTTGTGGACACATTTTAGGCAAAAAAAATTCTATTTTTTTTTGGTTTTCGACATTATTTTTCTTTTTTCCTATGGGCAACGCTGGGCTCTTCAGCTAATGAACAAATAAAATGGACCATTCAGAGAAATTAAAAAAATAATCGATTTTTGAAAACAAAAGAATAAAAACTAAAACTAAAAATCTAAAATCTAAAATCATTTAAAAAGATTTTGAAAAAAAACTATGGTGTTCTTACTGACCAAAAGATTTTATGGAACAACATTTTTTAAAACAATATTACTATATTAAATGAACCATTTTTTCTAACTTCTTATAAAAAAGATACTTTTTTGTGCTAAACGAACGAATGTACTGAACAAATGATTTTACTGAACAATTGTTTAGTGAGAAAACATACAAAAAAGATGAAAATGAACATTAATTTTGAGCGAACAAAATCAATTTTTTTGAAAGAATGAAAAAAACATTACGAAGTTGGTTGTTCGCAAATGATAAACTAACAAAAGAAAAAAAAGTTGAACGTGCCCATCTTGTAGGAAGCCGAAACCCTATTTGATCAGTTTAAAAAAGAATTATTTTTGTGTTTTATAAGGCTTCTCATAAAAATAGGTTTATCATATATTCAAAAATTAAATGATCTTAAAGTTAGCTTTTGTTACATCTTGCAAAATGTGACTGTGCCTGATTTTATTAAAGTTTTTATTTTTATCCCATCTTTAAGCCCAGTATTTTCTGCCTGAGTCAAAAAAAAATTTGATAAAGATAATAAAAATTTAAAAACAAGTTAGATTACAATTTTACAAAGATATACTTAAGAGCATGACAACTTTTAAAAGCACTTAGTAAACTGTAACACTGAAACTTTTTTTAAAAAAAGTAGCAAAACTTAACATTCCTAAATTCCTTTACCTGAATTCCTTTATGTGTTCCCATTAGAAATATTATTTTGAAAACAAAAGTATTTTCATTTAAATACTTAATTTAAATCATAAGGCCCAGTGTTTCTTTTTGTTTTTATTTTCTAACAATCTTGCATACAATGATAACTTCCTTCAAAGCCTATTATTATAAATTATGTTTGAAAATGGTGGTAGGAATCTGGAGAATGCAGTTCAACTGAAACCTGCTACTCAGTCACTGCACCACAATGTGATGCTATTAAGGCTGATCTTCGAGCAGGAAAACTTACAATTCCACAGTTGAAAAGGTGCTCTGGAGGCCGAACTACAATATGCTGTGAGGATCCTGAAAAACAGAGCAAAGGATGTCCAGCCGGCAATACATGTATTCCTCTTCAACAATGTCCAATACTTCTTCAACAGGCTAGAGCTGGTCAAATAACAATCCCTCAGCTAAGAGAGCTAAGTTGCCCTGGACCCCGGAACAGTTTATGCTGTCCTGGATCGTCATCTACTCTCGTTGAACGCATAGAAACAGGTTCCCAATCTGATGTATCATCCCCTAGCTACCTTCCAAGCATTGAAACACAGGACTGTGGATTCAAAGCAGATTTAAGCAATATTATTGGAGGTGAAAAAACAAAACCAGGAGTGTATTCTTTCCCTGTTCTTCTTGGAAAATTTGATGGAAGGGAGATTTCTTACAAGTGTGGTGCTAGCTTGATTAATAGCTGGTATGTGTTGACAGCAGGGCATTGTTATAACGCTGATCCTTCCAAAACAATGGACAAAGCAAATGTCGGAGACTGGAAAGTAGATACAGATCCTGACTGTGTCGGACAAAGAGGAAGAGCGAAATGTCTTGAAAAAGCGCAGATTATAGACATTGAGAGATGGATTGTACATGAAATGTATGCATTTAATCAGAGAGAGGGAACACTCATTAATGACATTGCCCTCGTCAAACTGAAAACTCAAGTTAAAGGAATTAATGAGTATGTGGAACCCGTTTGTCTACCAACAAGATCAGCTTTGAAGATATTGGATACAACGGATTATGACAACAGTATTGAAGGAAGGGTTAACATATTTCCTAAGAATCATTTAAATAAACATAAGTTAGGTTAAAAAAGCAAAAAGAATGGTAAATTATAAATAATTGTAATGACTTAAATAGAACGCATTTTTCTTTTAAACTTTTGGAAAACAAATAACCTGAATTTAAGGAGTGCGAGCTCATGCAGTTGGTTGGGGGCGAAGTGTACCAAAAGAAGAATACTTCGGGCAAACAAAGAATCTGGCGATTAGAAACTCAGTGTCTACCAACGACCAGCTGTTTGTGGATTTACCAATCCTTACTCAAGCTGATTGCCAAAAATCATGGGCTAAAGTAACATATCCAAATCAGCTCTGTGCTGGAGGGGAGCAAGGAAAGGATTCTTGTAAGGGTGATTCAGGGGGTCCACTTGTAATCAATAGATTTGATAAGAGAAGAAAGATACTGCTGGATGATACTGACAACAGCAATTGGATTCTGATTGGTATAACTAGCTTTGGATCCAGTGATTGCGGTAACGGGTTCCCTGGGGTATACACAAGAGTTTCAGAGTACATAGATTGGATTAAACAAAAGATTGGAAATTGATTCAAATACATTACATACATATAGTATACAATTAATTATGTAAAAAACAAGTAAGTCAATAGAAGAGAAAAATTAAGCAATAACCAAATAGAAGTTTAACCGGCTTCGCTCAACTTTTAAAGGTCAAGCACAGCAATAGTATTTCTCTAAGTAACAATTTATAGATTTGTTTTAAATGAACCCTGTTAAGAAAACCATGTACGGATTTGGAACATGTCTATGCATGCAGTACAGTGTACACTTACAGCGCTTACAACTAGAGATTTTGGTATATTACAGCAAAGTTTTTTTTTCCTTCCTTTCACGTAAGCAGGCAATAATTGATTTTTAAATTAACAATCTATGCACAAATTTCAACTTTTATTTTTCCTCTAGTATTGCTGTTGTTTGCTTTTAACATGTACAAGGATTTAAAAGTCAAAAGGCATGTACTGGAAAGTTTCTGGAGTAATTTTAAAACCCTCCAAAAAAAAAATTATATATTTGTTTACCTCGTAATCTCCTGCACTTTTGATTCAGTTATGCTTATTCTTTCCAGTAGGGGGTTTAACACAGTATCTGTAATTAAACAGTTTGTGTTCATGTTTTCCTTCAAAATGTAGAATCATGGATTTGCGGATTTTTTGGGGCATTTAAAAACATGTTTAAACTAGCTTTGTTTTTTTTTGCCTGATTCACAACCGTACCCAGAAACCTTTATCTTATTGATAATGAGCAAGCTATTGTCGTTTTTCTAGGTTTAAGTTTATTTTTTCCTGATAATTTCTATAAGTTTTTCTGCATTAGAAAGTGCGAGTCGCTTTTGTGGAAGAAACCAGAATTGGAAATAATCAGTTTTTAAAATTAAAACATGGATATCTAATTCATACTTTATCAGACAAAGCCTTCATGTTCACTGTTCGTAAAAAAGTCCCAGTGTTGAACTAGTCAAAAACTTGGAACACTGTTTACTCAATGTCAGTAAATTGTGAATTTTTTTATAAATGGAAGTTTTATTTTCAAGTATTTGTAGTGAGTATAGAGTTTGTCTGATTAATGATGATTGATTGATGAATAAATGTTGATTATGTATGAGTGTGTCAATTTAGATGTATGTATAGAAGTGGTAAAACGGTGAAGTATAAAATTGGTAAAAAAAGTCGAGAAAAATTCTACTTAAAAGTCGAGAAAAAATCGTCTTTAAAGTCGGAAAAGTCGACTTAAACTCGAATAAAAAAGTTGACATAACTTGACTTTAAAAGTTGACTTTAACTCAACTTAGAAAGTCGACTTAAAAAAAACCGTCCAAAAGTCAGCTTCTGAAAGGACGGTGTACGAGTTAAAGTCAAAAATTAAAAAGTCAACTTTTTCTCGACTTTAAAAGTTGAGTTTTTGTTGAGTGGAAAAATCTCGTCCATTTTAGTGGCATAAAAACTCTTTCAAACGTGGTATAAAAACTCTTCCATAAAAGGTATACAATCTCAGCCGAAAGTCGAGTTCTGGTACGACTATTTACGAGTTAAACTCGACTTTAAAAGTCGAGTTTCAGTCGAGTTTTGTTCGTTTTGACTGAGATTTGTTATCCATGCAGAAGAATGAAGAATCATGCGTGATAACACTCTGAAGGGAAGGGGGGTGGGGAGGGGGGAATAAGAAACATTCTCATCAAGATATAGATAATAATTGTGTTTAAACTATTCACATAATCTGAAGGGGGGTAGGGTGGGGAGGGGGGAATAAGAAAAACATGGGATTTAGAGGGGGGGGGGGTCAAATTGACTCCACCCCCAGCATATCCTGGTTTTCAAGTACCCCAGCAGAGATAGGGTTAATGGGTAAAAAAAAGAGATGGAAACGTTTCTTAAAAATATTTATATTTTAATAGAAACGATACATATTGTATAATTACAAATAATGATATCAAAGATATTTTTACACTGAAGGCAGTATTTATTATAGCTTTTTTAATGACAATTTTTTGTTATGGGTAAAAGGGAGATTTTACAGTATTTTTATATGGGTGCCCTCCCCTCAGGGGGGAGCAAGCGTAGGAGGGGGTCGGCCCCCCCCCCTAGTACGCCCCTGGCTGTAACTCTTTCCAAATTTCAATGTGTGCTGTGAGCAATTAAGCGCTAAATCTAAATTTTTAGTTCAAAATCTTTAAAACTTTATATAGGATATAAAGATTGAAAAAGCCTTATATAGCTTCAAACTGTTATTTTTCTTAAGCCATCATATTAATGAAATTTGTAAACAAAATTGGACACCGAAGGGCTTTTTTCACTGTTAGATCAAATAATTCGAGTTTAAAATCTACAATCAGTCTGTAAAGATATAATAGAGATTATAACGTTTTAGATTGCGGCGAGAAAAAACATAGTTTTCCTCCAGATATTATTTGATGATTTTTGTTATAGTACTCCGCCATATAACATATAACAGGCTCTAAATTTGACATAACATTTGTAGGTGTTGAGCAAAAAATGCATTTTTAATGGAAACAACAATTAAAGATTTAAGGCGAAGAATTGGAAAAAACTCGGAAATAAGATAACTAATACAGATGTTGAGATGTATTAGACCAGCTCAAATGAAACCTTTATATACAGTAATAACCAGAAAACTGTAGAATAGGAAGACGACATTATAGCAATACTGAAGTGCATTTGATGTTGTTACTAAGCTCACTAATAAGTTATTAATTCACTTGTTAAGTAAAATGGTTCTGTTTACACTGCACAATTTCTCTGCTCATGTTAACTAAACTTATTAAATTAAATTTTTTTTACTGTATCTAGCTGAAAAAAGAGGTTTTTTACATTTACCAATAAGGTTTAATGTATAAACTAAATTAAATGTTGTCAGTTTGGCTAATAAAAACTATATGATCGCCTGAGGCTACTTGAACTGAAATTTGCGATTTTTTTTTTCTGCAAATTTCTGAACAAAGACAGTAAAAAGGGTAACAGAGCCCTTTTTCAATTTTCGGTTGTAAAGTACCCTTTTTAAAAGGTCGGATAAATGTTCACATTTTACTCCAAAACCATGGGAGCAACTCCAAAACCCCGAGGAGCAGCCATCCCTCCCTCTCTGATCAAGTATAAATGAGATATCCATGTGTTTAACTCTTTTAAACTGTTTATTTTCTTTGCGTTTTCTATGCAGAAGTAAGTTGCTCATTTCTTGCTTGTATGAAAAAATACAGAACTTTTTAGAATTAATCATTTTTTTAAGTCAGGCAACAGACGTTCCATTTACTGAAAGCGCCGATATAAGGATTCATCTCTAATTAGATAATGAGCTAGATAGAAAGATAAATGTTACCGCCATGCAATTTCTATTGGTTCAGAATAGACACCAAACACATGACTGAACCCTGATTGGATCAGGCGGCTGCGCTAATGGACTCGGCATACTAGAGTGATATATCTTCCACATTTTAATCAGATTAAGGTTTCTAGGGTACCATTGCTAGTCGGGCATTGCCATCTATGTATGGAGAGTCATTTTAAATTACGCTTACAGTCCCTTTATTGACTGCATTGCAATAATATAATAATATTTGCGAATTAAAAAGGACGGTGGGACCTAGTAAACTGTGTAGTAGGAAGACGACAGTTAGACTCAAGCTCTGATTTTAAATAGTCCATTGAAATGAAACACAGCAATTGTGTATAGTGGATGCAAACTCAATTCACTTAAAGGGAGTGTTTGCAAAAAATAAAAAGGGGTAAAGGCGAAAAATAATCGCTTTTGATGTCTACTTATCTTACTTTTATCTGTTGCGTCTATAAGGAGAAAATTGTTTAAAAAATACTTATATCGAAGAACGTAGCGTCCATACAGAAAGTTGTAATATACGACTCACATCGTAAAATAATAAAATTGATTTTAAACAAATCATTCAGATATCACAACCTAAAGTCATCGATTATTTTTCGAAGCATTTTTATATAGTTAATATTTCATACTATTTGTTATTTGTTTTATATACAATGCACTTAAAACGATTTTTTTCCGCTTGGTGTCTCTGCCACGTGTAATCATTCAAAGCATCGAGAGCTGAGATATCTGGCGGTCAACTATTTCGGCATTTTAAGTGAATTGCATAAAAAACGAATACAAATTATTAAATATATAATTGTAGACATAACAGATAGAAGTAAGATTAGTAGCTATCAAAAGTGCTTATTTTTCATCTTAAGCCTATACCCCCTTTCATTTTTTGCTGTACTGTTTAAATCACTTAAAAGTCATTTTCCCATTCCACAGTTGTATGGACCCCCCTGTATATACCTAGAGCTCCCACCGAAGATATGTTCTCTGTTACCAACAGTTTTGTTTTTACCTGAAAAAAGTTTTCTTTACTTTTAATAAAAATGCAACTCAACAGAGCTCATAGCATTATAGTAACATCTGTATACAGGGTGTCCCACGAAACATCTGTATACAGGGTGTCCCACGAAACATCTGTATACAGGGTGTCCCACGAAACATCTGTATACAGGGTGTCTCACGAAACATCTGTATACAGGGTGTCCAACGAAACATCTGTATGCAGGGTGTCCCACGAAACATCTGTATACAGGGTGTCCCAAGAAACATGACAATATAGAGAAACCGTTTGAATATAGTCTTTGATCTAAGGAATAAAATGTGGAATTCATTTATCAATCTACTTTTACAATTTGCATGTATGATTCTTGAAACATTAATCACAAAATGCCCTGGTCCATGCAGGCATTTCCAAAATGTAGTCTGCCTTTATTGTACTTTTAATATTACCAGAGATATTAAGAATTTTGATTAAATTTCAATTTATTAAATATAAAATTAAAATTGTCAAATTGAAAGCACAAAAAAAGGCAGACTACATTTTGGAAATGCCAGGACTTAAGGGACGATTTTGAGTTTATAAATTCGATGATTTTGCTTCTAAATTATTTGGAAAAATGAATGCCAAGTCGTCTCTCTACTGTCATGTTTCGTGGGACACCCTGTATATACATGTGGTTTGTCTGTATCCAATAAACGTAGAAACGGCTGAATTGATCGAGCCAATTTTTGGAAACTCTCATGACCCCAGGAAAAATTTACGGACTGTTAAAAGACAAAATTTTGCCTGAAAATTTTGGAAGTTTTATAAATCAATCAAAGTTTACAGAAATATCAGAAAAGTTTTGAGTTTTACAATCAGCTGATCGATCTCTAGACAGAGTTCACGCTGTACAGGAGTGTACTTACCAGTCTAATCAGCTGATCGATCTCTAGACAGAGTTCACACTGTACAGCAATGTACTTACCAGTCTAATCAGCTGATCGATCTCTAGACAGAGTTCACGCTGAGCAGAATACTTACCAGTCTAATCAGCTGATCGATCTCTAGACAGAGTTTACGCTGTACAGAAATGTACTTACCAGTCTAATCAGCTGATCGATCTCTAGACAGAGTTTACGCTGTACAGAAGTGTACTTACCAGTCTAGTCAGCTGATCGATCTCTAGACAGAGTTTACGCTGTACAGAAGTGTACTTACCAGTCTAATCAGCTGATCGATCTCTAGACAGAGTTCACGCTGTACAGCAGTCTACTTACCAGTCTAATCAGCTGATCGATCTCTATACAGAGTTAACGCTGTACAGCAGTGTACTTACCAGTCTAATCAGCTGATCGATCTCTAGACAGAGTTCACGCTGTACAGCAGTGTACTCGCAAAACCCAAGATTATCTTAAAAAACAGAAAAGTATTAATTTAAATAGCAATATTTTTATTTTTCAATTTATTAAGAATATTGAGCTAGTTTTAGTAAAATTATTAATTAAGATCAAAATGAAGATGATTATAAGATATTTAATCAAAATGAAAATCATGGTTTTAAACATTTTTTTTCTCTTAAACGTTGATGATTTTCAGAATTGAACTTGCTGGTTTTCCAAAACATTATTGTGCATTTCTATTAATTAAGTTTAATTTTTATCCAATAATCTTAAAGTCGTGAGTTTCAATTTTTTATCGATCATTTCGTTTTAAATAAACAATATATTTTTAAAGGAACTACTCGTTTTGAACTTTTAAAAACTGAAAAACGATCGTTTTGTAAACTTTAGTTTTCTTAAAAAATTGTTGTTTGTAAAAACGATCTTTTAAAAAAATTTCGATAATGAATCAGAAGAGTTTTATAACAATTAATGTCAATTTTTTTCAGGAAGATGAGCTTATGAATATTAAATGGTTTTTTTATCGAGAGAAATATTCTAAGAATTTTCCGACCAAAAATTTATTTAGTTTTTTTAAAGGTTATTAATGATCGTTAACGAAGGGTCGTCGTTAACGGTCTTTAAGAATTAAAAATTACCTACTTTTGTGAACGAAACGACAAACTTAAGAAACGATCTTTCAAAAACGACCGTTTCGTTTTTAGTATTTTCTTTGTCGTTTTTAAAACGAAACGATCGTTTAAAAAAAGTGAAAACTATCCATCCTTACCTGTAAACAGTGTCTTGTATTCAGCATACAATGTTTCAGCAGCTAGAATAAGTTGACTCTGAAGTTTAGCAAGCAACTCTACAAAATAAAAAGTTCACGTTGAATCTTTGATAATTTGTCTGTTTGAATTTATTAATTAGCTGATTTATTAAAAAATTTATTTTTGTATTTATAAATAGGTTCAGCTGACCTGTAAATTTTTTCATTTTATTTATAAATATTTATTTATATATGTCCTCCTCTTATTTATTTTTATAAGAATTGACTATTTGATTTCTATGGTTTATGGTTCTATGGTTGTAAATTAACATAGAAATAGAAGTTGTAAATTAACATAGAAATAGAAATTGTAAATTAACATAGAAATAGAAGTTGTAAATTGACATAGAAATAGAAGTTGTAAATTAACATAAAAATAGAAGTTGTAAATTAACATAGAAATAGAAGTTGTAAATTAACATAGAAATAGAAGTTGTAAATTAACATAGAAATAGAAGTTGTAAATTAACAGCTTTTCTTTGTTTACTTGTAAAATTGCAATTTGTAAAATGCTTCTTAGAATGAAATTTAAATAAAAAAATTCTCGGCAATCTGATTAGGTCTTTGCATGGACTCTGCAATCGACACTAAAGTTTTTAGCTCTGATTAATTTATTTTGTAGATTAATCACCTAGATCGGGCTGAAACTGTTGGTTTGTTTTTAGAGTACGTACTTCCTTAAAAACAGCTTCTAAAAATAAGATTTTTTAAAAATATTTTTTTTATTTTTTCCTAATTGAAAACTTTTGATAATATGATGCTTTGTCAGCTTAAGATTAGATTTTTTTTTTGCAAAATCTTTTTTAAAAATTAAGTTTGCTCATATTATACATTTTATACAGATTTGAAAATAATGATTGCACTTTACTAATTTTACAAAAAAAATATCTTTTAAATTCAGTTCAGAAAATTGTTAGAAAGTTGGGGGAATTTTAAATTTAAAAACAGGTTTATGAGTTTAAAAGCCTAATACCCCTTTTCATTTTTACCCATAAAGATCAAAAATTGTTAATAAATTCATCATTTATAATTGTTTAAAGCAAAATTCTATTAAACAATATAAAAGTTTACAATTTAATACTAATAATCTTTTCTTTGGATATCGCATTTTTATGATTGACAGGGTTTGCCAAAAAACAGGTTCAATACAGTAATTTTAGCACGAATATAGTTTAATTCATTTGCATTCATTAGTATGTATTTTCAGATTTTTACAGATTTTTACATCAATATATTTTTACAGATTTTATATAAAATATATATTTGCATAATTTTACCTAAATATATACTTGCAAATTTGTACATTAATATATATTTACAGATTATTACTTAAATATATTTTTACAGATTTTTACATCAATATATTTTTACAGATTTTAAATAAAATATATATTTGCACAATTTTTTCCTAAATATATACTTGCAAATTTGTACATTAATATACATTTACAGATTATTACTTACATATATTTTTACAGATTTTTTCATCAATATATTTTTACAGATTTTAAATAAAATATACATTTGCACAATTTTACTTAAATATTTACTTGCAAATTTGTACATTAATATATATTTACAGATTATTACTTACATATATTTTTACAGATTTTTACATCAATATATTTTTACAGATTTTAAATAAAATATATATTTGCACAATTTTTTCCTAAATATATACTTGCAAATTTGTACATTAATATATATTTACAGATTATTACTTACATATATTTTTACAGATTTTTACATCAATATATTTTTACAGATTTTATATAAAATATATATTTGCATAATTTTACCTAAATATATACTTGCAAATTTGTACATTAATATATATTTACAGATTATTACTTAAATATATTTTTACAGATTTTAAAATTAAATATATATTTGCAGAATTTTACCTAAATATTTATTTGCAGATTTTTCTTCAGATTCCAGATTCAGTTTCCAGTCATTAAGTTCCTGAACAAAAACGCTAATATTTGTTTTGCCACAGATTGCACGTTTATTGCGCTTCCTTCAATAAGAAAAATTCCGCTCACGATTAGGGTTGTTAATTGTTATAGAAACGATCGAAAAACTGTCGTTTTTCTTTTCGTTTTAATTTTTTCAAAAACGATGGTTTTGTTTTTAGAAAAAAAACTAACTATCGATATTTTTAACGAACCACTCGTTTTGAAAATTCAAAATACAAAAAAACTATCGTTTTTTAAAAATGTTTTAAAACAATTGTTTATAAAAAATTCACAATTTTTTTTCAGGTTATGAATGTTTACTGTAATGTTTTTTTATCAAGAAATGACCTGAATGTTTTCTAATTTCCGACCAAAAAATGCATTTTCTCTTAAAAAGGTTGTTTAAAACAAATCTTACAATGATCTTTTAACTAGACATTACAAATAAAACACCAATCATGTACAGTTGTACAATTCTATAGGGATGTTGTTTGTTCTTAAAGTTTTCATTTCAGTGGTTTTCTCACTGAACGATTGTTCAGTAAAATCGTTCATTAAGTTAAAAAACTATCGTTTTATAAAAAGTTTTTTTTTTTAAATCGTTTGTTTTGATCGTTTTTATCTAAAGGTAGTTTAAAAATTCGTTCTTTTATTGTTTGTTGATAACAAAATTTCGTTTTTTGAATTCTCTGAATGATCCAAGTTGTTCGTCCATCCTTTGTCACGAAAATTTCATTCATTCTCAAAATTCGTGTTCATGTACAAAACGATGCCAATCTCTGATTGTACTGTACTGGTGCTGTTTTGTACCTGTAAGGCTGCTTTGGCTGCTTGTACATGTCTGGGTGTTCCCTGCTTTCTTGTAGATTCCTGATAACTTGTACACATTGTTTCAATCTGGGATATATGTCCTGGGACATTATACAATATCTATCTATTCATTAAATTTTATTTAACGGTGGGATTAACTACGACTCCCCTGGGTTCTCAAGCTGGTTTATAGAAAAAGAAAGATATTGAATATTCCTAAAAGTTTAGAAAATAGATTGAGAACAGTTTCATACTCCTCAAGCTTCATCTGATTAAAATAAATAAAATAAGAATAACATAAAATATGATTATGAAAAGAATGAATGAACAACGCTAACCTAAAAATACTTATGAAGATCGAGAATGATTGAAATGTCCATGTTTTTAACTTTATAAATTGACATTTTTCAAGTGTGGGTTCTCTGAAAAAGTCACTTTTCGAGTTGCGCATTTCTTCTCAAGACACTATGAACGAAAATTCTCAGAATTAAATACTTTCTGAAATGAAGGGTCAGTTTAAATTACGTGGATAGTCCCTTGAAATGGTGTAAAATTAAGATATTCATGCAATTGTAGATGTAGATGAAAATCCCCGAAAAGGTTTTATAAAATCCGTAAATAAGTAGTCTTGAATTCTGGAACCAAACAGAAGAACTACTTAATTTCCTTTCATAGATCTGTTATTTATTATGTATTTCTATCTAGAAACAATTAATTGCAGATTAATACCAGTACTGATTGAACGTTAAATGTCGCCTTGTCACGAATTAGGGGGTTTTTCGTTCAAGATAACCCTGACGCAGAAGCCAAAAAGAGGAAAAGAGAGAGAGAGAAAGCATCACATAACTCCTTTGGGCTTCTGTCTCAAGGTTATTGTGAACGAAAAACCCCTAAATCTTAACAAGACGATATCTAGTGTTCTTTCTGTATTGTTAATTAATCTACAGTCATAACCAAAAAACTCCGAAATAGGAAGACGACATGGAAGTGTATTTGATGTTGTTATAAAGCAAATAATTTTACTAGACACTTATTAAATCGCAAATTAAGTGAAATGGGTCTGTTTACACTGAATAATTTTTGTTCCTTGTACTCATTGGACTATCTAACGTCATAATTTAAATTTAAAAGTCGTCTTCCTATTCCAGAGTTTTCTGGTAATCACTGTGCGTATGAGAGTTAAAAGCTAAAACATATTACCTGAACCTGAGTGTGAGAATGACCAAGCTCCTGGTGGAGTTTCTGACCATCACTTTGCTTATCTGAACTTGAGGAATCTAATCCACCCAGAAACTCTTCAATCTAAAACGCAATTAGGATTTTCGCTACAAGCACATGTATATAATTATAATATATATTTGTGAAAACTTTCTCAAACAAACAGCGTGATTGCCTAAAATTTAAAAAAGCCGTTTGCAAATTTAAGCTTTCAGGATAGCCTATAGGGAAATAAAAACAATTACAATCAAGGGGCACGGGAAGCCGTAGTAGATTTGAATTTCCGAGCCGTGTCAACCTTTCCGGTCCCAGTTTGTACTGTACCTAGCTCTATAGACATGACTAGCCGGTGCAACAAGGTTGACTCGGTCACTTTATGCTTCATATAGGTTGAATTTACTTTTACTAAAGGGGCAGATTTGCGTGGGGGGAACAGAAATGTTTTTAGTAATTGTCTTTTATGTTAGCCTTTAAAAAAAGTCCTCTTCTAACTTTCTTTGAAAATGTTTTTTTCTCCCATTCCTTAGATAATGTTGTCCGAGCGTCCTTAGATTTGTCTCTGACTCTCAAAAAAAATCTTTTTAATGGAAAATTGAGCCTTGGGCGTGTACCTGGTTGGACAATGCCTGGATTCGTTCAGGCAGTACTCTAGCTCTGACAAGCTTTAGCCTTCTCTCCTCCAAACCGACCTTAAAAAACACGATTTAGACTTGTTTCTACAGGCTAGGGGGAGGGGGCGTCAAACACCTCCCCCTCAACTTTAATACTTTGATAGCATCTCATTCAACTTTAATACTTTGATAGCATCTCATTCAACTTTAATACTTTGATAGAATCTCATAAAACTCTGATAGAATCATATGAAACTTTCGTAGGATCTGAAAAAACTTTGACAAACACGTAGAAAACTTTGATAAAATCGTAGGAAACTTTGATAGAATGTCATAAAACTTTGATAAAATCGTAGAAAACTTTGATAGAATCTGATAGAACTCTGATAGAATCTGATAGAACTCTGATAGAATCTGATAGAATTTGTACCTGAAGCAGAGAACTCTTTTGGAATTCCTGTTTAAAAATAGGATATATTTCAGCGTCCATTTCTCCCACTTTAGTCAAGCAAAATAATTACAATTAAGAAAATAATGTGTAAAAACTTGATTAAACCATTTTTTTGGCTTTATCAAAATATGCTAATTGTAATTTCTCATATATTTTAATTTTAATTTTGTGGAATTTTTCATTTTTTGGTTAAACCTGACTTTTGAACCCTGCATTTTTAATCATTATCCATGCATTTAAACTTGTATCCCCTGAATTTTAAATTATCATGAAATTTACAATTATTTTGCCTAGATTCAGAATACGCTCCACATCAGATCTGTTAAAATTAACATTCTGAACTGTTTAAATTTTTATAAGAATTTTAAAATCTTTTAAAAAAATGAGAAATCCATATTCTTGATCAAATTTTCAGAAAAAATAACTGCATTTTTTATTCCTAAGCCATTATCAAGTTTCAGTACTTTTTTATCTCAAAATAGAAAATAAAAAAATTACGAACTTTTGCGCTGATATGACATTTTTATTTTGAAAGTAGATAGGTTGCATTCGAAATGATTTAAAGTAATACTATTTTAATCTTTGTAAAAATTAATAAATGAAAATCTTTTAAAAAAATAAACTTTTGAAGATGATGAAATTGAATTTAAAATAACTTAATCGTTTGCACATAGAAACCTGGTACAAAGGTCAAAGAAAAAAGTGATTTTTACATGAAAATCAATAATTTTAGTAAAAATTTTATGCTTATCCCAAAAATCGGAACAAACTTTTTAAAAAGAAAATTATCACTCTTGCATTCTAAACTATAAGCTCTCGGTACGTATTGCAGTGATCAGCAGTATGTTGACCAAAGAAATAATGGTGTTCAGCAAAGAGTGCTTAATCTCTTCTTTAAACCTTACGCAAAGATTAATAACAACACAGATGTCGTCTTTTCAAGATTTAGGGGTTTTGAAACTCTTGAAAAGACGATATCTAGTGTTCTATCTGTATTGTTATTAATCTATGGTCTAAATCTTGAAAAGACGATATTTAGTGTTCTATCTGTATTGTTATTAATCTATGGTCTAAATCTTGAAAAGACGATATCAAGTGTTCTATCTGTATTGTTATTAATCTATGGTNCCATATTCATCCATATTCATCCATATTCATCCATATTCATCCATATTCATCCATATTCATCCATATTCATCCATATTCATCCATATTCATCCATATTCATCCATATTCATTCATAATCATCCATATTCATCCATAATCATCCATACTCATCAGTATTCATCCATATTCATCCATATCCATCCATATTCATCCATATTCATAAATGGATAAATATAGATGAATATGTCATCCATATTTATCCATTTTTTATCCAAAAGCATATTCATCCCTATTCATCCATTTGTATCCAAAAGCATCCATATTAACTTACCTTTAGTTATAAAGTTAATTTGCTCTTCAGTTCTTTTCAAAGCTTCCTGTAAGTTATCTGAACAGAATTTTTAAAAATTAAAGGGACTGTAAACATCATTTCAAGTATGAATTAGAAATCAATCTTAAAAACAGAGTCCGAATTTAATGAATTTAAGCCTCGTCTCAAGTCCCCAAAAACCGGTTTCAATTGAGCGCCAGCTTAAGTCTTGAAAAATTGAATACAATTTTAAGTGGAACCAACCATATTTGAGCTGCGGCTCAAATTTTTAAAGTTCGGCCTCTGATTATTTTAAATTATTGCTTCTCAAAAGTGAGTTGCGTATAACTTCTGCAGGAAAACATATATAGAAATTTAGTTTTTACGACCAGTATTAAAATCGTTATAAAAAGGATGCCATATAATTAACGTATTTTTGTCTTAATTTAGGTTGTGTCTGGCATACGATTTAATACGAATTAAAGAGATTAAGTTACTTTGATTAACAGTTTTCTCTGTTGGTGTACAGCCCTAGATCTGTACAGTGTACAGTGTACACACCTGACTGTTTAGAGGATTTGCATATTTTCTGGTCCTGTATTCCTTGCTTTAATCCAGCTGCTAGTGCCAATATTTGTTTATACAGTTCATCAATTAGTTTTCTAAATAAAGGCAGGTTACAATCAATCAATCAATAAATTAATCATTTAATGTGCCAAACATTTTCGGTGACGAATGAATAAATCAATATATAATTGAATAAATAAATAAATAAGTCATTACATCAATAAATCAAAAAATCAATAAATAAAAAAATCAATAAATAAAAAAAATCAATAAATCAATAAATCAATAAATCAATAAATCAAAAAATTAATAAATTAATAAATCAATAAATCAATTAATCAATAAATCAAAAAACAATAAATTAATAAATCAATAAATCAATTAATCAAAAAATAAAAAAACAATAAATCAATAAATCAATAAATCAATAAAACAATAAATAAAAAAATTAATAAATCAATAAATCAATAAATTAATTAATCAAAAAATAAAAAAACAATAAATCAATAAATCAATAAATCAATTAATCAAAAAATAAAAAAACAATAAATCAATAAATCAATAAATCAATAAAACAATAAATCAATAAAACAATAAATCAATAAATCAATAAATCAATAGATCATTAAATCTATAATTTGTATCTTCACTAAATTTGCTCATCGATCAACAAATCAGTCTGTTTCTAAACAATCAATCAATCAATTAACTAATCAAACAACAAATTAGTCAACCAACCAAGATATCTATTCATGAAACAATCTTATTTCTAATCAATCAATTGACAATTTAATCAATCAATTGAGGATAAAATCAACCAACCAATAAAATCAAGAGAACTATGTACATTAATTAAACCTTGATTGTTCACAATCCAAGTTTGATCCAGGAGAGCCGTCATTATTCAACAGTTTGAGGTCGAAGGTCTAAACAAAAACACAGAAATCAAGTAGGTGGTGCGAGAGTGAGATATTTAGACAAATTAGACATGATACTACTATTTCAGGGGAAGAAAGTTCTAAAACGTGATTTGACAAAAACCTGACGCTGAGTGTCAGGTTTGGGCCAAATGTGCAAAGCTATCTTTTTTAATTATTTATATTTTTAAATTTAAAATGAGGAGGATAAAACCGTCTGCATACTTTGATTTAGAATAGTTAAGGCTACATTTGTATAACAAAAATTTTGATATTAAACCCCTGCAAATAAATAAATTTCAATATTTGATAATTATTGATGTCATTTTTGAGCATGTCTTATTTTTGAGACAAATACAAACTTTAGGCGCAAAGCAAGTTTCGTCGCGATTTTGAGACATTTAACAGATTTGAATCAATGATTCTTTTTAAAAGCATATACATAATTTGGTAAAAAAACAAGCTTTTCGAAAACAGTAAAAATTAAATGATAAACCAATAAAAATGTAAAAATATTTTTTCCTCTGACATTTTAAAATACAACAACTTAAAACATTGAAAAATTCTAATATTAATACTATATTGTTCTTACAATTAAATCGAAGAGAGAAATGCGGGAAATTTTTTTATTAAAAATTAAGAAAACTTTTAATGTTATGAAATATAAAAACTTTATAGTTAAATAAGGGAATGTTTCTTACCGCATTTTTGTGATAAACTGTATTTTATCTATCTTATGGCCAGAGACCGGATTTAAAGAATTTAAGCCGTGGCTTTAATTTAAGCCGAGGCTTAGTTATGGTGGGTTCCACTTGAAATTGTATTCAATTTTTCAAGATTTAAGCCGGCGCTCAATTGAAACCGGTTTTTGAGGGATTTGAGGATAAATTCTTTATCTGGAGATTAATAGCTTAAAAGTTCTGTGTCTGAATTTAATGATTTTAAGCCGCGTCTCAAATCCCCCAAAACCCGGTTTTAATTAAGCGCCGGCTTAGATCTTGAAAAATTTAATACAATTTTAAGTGGAACCAACCATATTTGAGCCGCGGCTTAAATTTAAGCCGCAGCTCAAACTCTTTAAATTCGGCCTATGATTTAGTCGATTTAGGACTTAATTACATTCACGCCAACACCTAACTTTATTTCCAAAGAACAAAATATTATAATCATGCATGGTCCAAATTCTTTAACTGATCCTATTTATTTTATGTGTCCAGTTCCTTTCATCATTATTGAAATCAAACCTATATATCCTAAAGTCTATTTGTCCAATAGGAATTCCGTTGTGCGGAATTGCGCCCGGTGGTGCGGAACTGCGCACAACTGTTCTGGTATTGCGCGGAATAGTGCAGAATTGCATGGAATTGTGGAAACCCTAATTTGTACCTGAATCTCCTGTTGTAGGTGTTCTGAGGTCTGGATAAAGGACCTCAAAGCCTTTCCAGTCAGTTTAAGGTTTTCAACACAATCTCTTTGTTCAATTAGTTGAACCCTTATCCTGAAGATAAAAAGAATCATATTTTCTATTTTTAACCCTATCCCCGCTGGGGTACTTGAAAACCAGGATACGCTGGGGGGGGTCAATTTGACCCCCCCCTCTAAATCCCATGTTTTATGTCCAAATATGACAAATGATACATCAGTAGAAAGCTCTTGTGCTCTACTTTTAGAATCTGCAAAAAAATTTGCAAATTTGCGAAAATTGAATTTTTTATTGCAAAATCCAGTTTTATAGTAAAAATGTTTGCAAAAAAAAAATTGTCCAAAAAATGACAAATTATACATTTTTGAAAAGCCCTTGACCATGCCATTTCAAATATGCAAAAATTTTTGCAAAATTTTAAATAACCTGATTTTTAATCAAGAAAAACTAAAAATGTGCAAATTTCCTTTGACAGGTTGTTTGCAAAAAATTTGCAATTTTTTTTTCGCAAAACTTGTGCAATCCGTTTCCTTATGTCATAGGCTTTCCAAAAAGCTAAATTTTATCAAAATCTGACAAGTGAAAGTGGGTCAAAACAAAGATTTAGTTTGCTACAGGCAAAAGCAGTCATTCAGGCAGTGTGCCTGAGGACTCAGGCAGTTAGTATTAAAGCCCGGTTTTAGGCCTAAAAGTCAGAAAATTTCAACAGCCTCAGACCAATACTTTTTGAGTTATGTAAAAAAAACTACAGGGGGGGGTCAAATTGACCCCCCCCCCCAGCGGGAATAGGGTTAACAGAAATCCATAAGTCACTTTTTATGCAGAGGGAAACCACAATTGAGAATAATTAGTAATTACACAAAGTTTAAAACATGGGTATCTCATTTAAAACTCTTTTTTCAGGAATGGTACTGTTATGTATGGGACAGACAATCTATAAATGGAGGCTATAAACTTTAAATTATGTCTACAGATTGTCTCAGTTGAAGATTACCGAGCAACTTCTTGGCTGTTACACTGTCAGATGAGATTGTATACTTTCTAACAAGTGTTATGCGGAGCAGAGTAGTGTTAAACCTTCTCGATTCTGAATCTGATTTGAAAGGCTCTGGTTCTACTCAAGATTGCACTACAGTGATACCATTAATAACGAATACATTGGAAGAATTTATCAAATGTCGTCTTTACAATATTTCAATGATTTTTATACTATATTACGTAAATTTTAGTATTTGCGAAAATAAATAAATAGCCATAAATATGCGGGAACAGTTTTAAAGAGCTTCATATAATCATTTAATTAAAAAACTAAATATCTGCAACATTCCATTATCAGGAAGTGAAGAATACGTCATTTGATAAATTCTTTCGATGTATTCGTTGTTAAGGGTTTTACTGTAGTTAAACTGCAAACACACGCATCCTACTTAGTTAATACTACAATTATGTCAATTAAGTTTATTTAAAACATAGTAGATTTGTACATTATAAATCATATAATCATCCCCGGCCTTAATAGTGATATGCAACTAAATTCTTACCTCTGTATTTTTTGAAGATATTTTTGTTTCTGTTCTTCTTGTAGAGATGGTAGAGCAGAGCACTCCTCTCTCAACCCATCTATATTAAATTATACAGTAATTACAATTGTTTAACTTAAAAGTAAGGTAATTTTAAAAAACAAGCTGATATTCATCTCATGGTGATGGACCAAACCTCTGTAGAGTAAAAATAAAGTAGATGTTAGTTCCACATTTATTGAAAATATATTTCGGGTTGGGTTGACCCTCGTCAGTTCTAACGATATAATAACCATTAAAACCTATTGCGGCTGGGGGTTGGTCGCCCCTCACTTTAGGCTCAAAGCAGGGCTTCTATACCCTCTGCCTGAGTCCTCAGGCATACTGCCTGAATGCCTTATTTTACCTTCACCGAATTAGATCTATATTTAGACCTATTGGATATTGACTTTTTATAGCTCTTTGGAAAGCCTTGAACAAGAGGAAGCAGATTGCACAATTTTTGCGAAATTTTGCATAGTATTTTGAACAGAGAATTTACACATTTTTAGTTTTCCTTGAAATAAATTTTGAATTTTAAATATTTTGCAAATTTTTTTGCATATTGGAATTCGCCGTGGTAAGGGCTTTTCAAAAATGTATAATTTATCATATTTCGCACACTTTTAGTTATAGCACATTTTTTGCTGAATAACTTGAAATTGCAATAAATATTTTTTCAGATTATTGAAGTAGTGCCAAAGGGCTTTCAAAAAGTGTATCAAATGTTATAAAAATTTTTCACAATAAGGAAATAGAGGGGGGGGTCCCTAGGACCTCCCCCCAGACAATTTTGTTAAACCAGACGTGAGCCTGAATAGGGTTAATGATAAACATTTTCTTAAAATATAGTCTGTCCATTAATTTTTATGCTTTGGCTTGATATAATATGTTTCGCTTTTGAATGGTAAAAGACATATCGGTTTGATAGGATTGCTGTAGAATTTAAAAAAATACAATATAAAGCATTAGTTTTTTGTTTGTAAAACTTTCATTTTGAAAAAATTAAAGATATATTTATAATTTTATACAAATGGATTTTTATAAAGATATCTATTTTGGAAAACAGGATGAATTAATAATTATATCTATATTTTTATTTTAGTGCAGTGACATCCAAAAAAAATCAAAAGAGAGTAATAGCAAAAAAAAACACTACCCGACTTTTCAAGATTAAAAAAACATAAAAATCAGTAAATGTTGTGATTACAAGGGACACTTTCACTGTGCAGGGTGTCCCACAAAACATGACAGTTGGTGACTTGTATAAAATGTCTTCTTTCATATATTGTTAAGTTGTTTAATAACAAAGAGAATAATAAATATCAAATGGCAGTCATATTATAGAAAAATCTATTTCAAAGTAAAATATATTTGAGTACAAGATTTGTTTAACGAATTAAACTGCAAAAAGTCTTTAATATCTAATACAGTGTATGGAAGACGACATTCAAAACTATTCACCAACTGCCACGTTTCGTGGGACACCCTGTATGTCCTGTTTACAACGAAACCCTAAAAATCTTTTTCTAAGCAAGAATTAATGACTGTTCCATGTTTAACTTAAATTGTTATTTTCTCTAAAGCAAAAGTGATTTGCGCATTTCTGATGCAGAACAAGGAAGGAAATAAAAGGTTACTTATAATTGCAATTATAGTTCTTTTATTGTATCACAATGTATCTAGGGATTACTAGTTCATTATATTATACTAGCTGAAGGGCACGGCGTTGCCCGTGGAAAAAAAATTGAAAAAAAATGTTTGAAAAAAAATATTTAAAAAAAAATTGTTTGTTTTAGCCAATAACACACCCTAAAATTTCAGCGCAATTTTCAATGAGTTTTTTACTTTTTTTAAAAAAAGCAATTAAAGTAGGAACAGTTTAAAAGAGCCCCATATGATTATTTTATTAAAAAACTAAATATCTTCAGCATTTCATTATCAATGTAGATTTAGAAAACAACCACGCAACTCTGACCCATTAGTAAAAGTAAATTCAACCTAAAGTCTGACCGCGTCAACCTTGTTGCACCGGCTAGTCCTATTGTCCGGGCATTACAGTACAAACTGGGACCAGAAAGGAATTGACCCGGCTCGAAATTCAAATGTACTAGGGCTGCCCGTGCAACATCTTATAAATGTCCCTGAAGCACTGGGTTAAATTGTACCGCCCAGATTAGGCAGATTTTCTGCAAGTACTTGATATCAAAATTTAAAAAATAATAAATAAACTTTTATTTTTTATTTGACTAACCTAGAAGAGCAATCTTCTTAGTAATCTCAGTGTGGAGAGTTTGTAGAGCTTCCTGAAAATACAATTGGTTACCATCAAAATGGCGCTCTACAACTTTTTCGCCAGTTTCGATTTTGCGAGCTTCATTTTGCTTTAGAGGGAGAAATGTCCTAGCTCCTATAGCAGCAGCTCTCGGCCCCTCCTGTAGTGCCCCCAAAAATTGTAGCCTATAACCCCTAATAAAGTTTTGTTGGATTTTTTTCATCGAAAGAGAATGTCGCAAAGCTAAATGAGACAAAAAGTTTGTAGTGCCCTAAAAACAAGCTCTTCTAAAATATAATACTAATTCTTTATTATGAATCAGTACTTTATTTTTATTATAATAATTTAATATAATATTATTTCATATTTATATATAAATTTAGCTTGTCTGTCCGTCTGTTTGTCCGTTTGTTTGTATCCAATAAACGTCAAGAACAATTTTGTGTGGGACCTCACGTGAGCCCAGGGAAGGTTTATGAATGATAAAAACTTTAAAAATTTGTGTTTATAAGTTTTTTCTTTTTGTAAAATTTTGAAAGTACGGGAAAAAATATTAAAAAATCCGCAAAATTGTTTTTGTTTTTGTTTTATACTGTACAAAGAGAAGATGCTCACAGATAAAGCCACAGTTAAAATTTGAAATAGAAGATGGGCGCGAATATTCTCGCATTTTTATCTTCAAAAATCAAAAGACGATAAAATTGTGTACAAATACTTTTTCGGGAAATTATAAATTTTTCTTAACCGGCCACTGGGTTTCGTCTACCAATTTTGTCTACAGAACATCCTTCGCTGCACTCTGGATGTATAGTAGGCTAATTGGTCTTTGGAATCCTTGGTAAATTAAAGTTTTTTTTTAAACTTCCCTATACAGTAGTAAATAATTATCATTATCATATTCTATGAAGAATAGATTCAATAAATACACTTATTGTGTAATTGGATTTTCATCATATTCATTAATTTAAAAATGCTAACATGACATGATATGAAAAAATAAATTGTATAGAAATAATTCGCCAAAAGGAAATGGATATAAGAAAGAGAAGGTATATGACGTATATGAGTTAAAATATTTTAAAAAGTTATGAAGAGAAATTTGTTTAGAGAAAAAATATTTAACATTAAAAGAGAATGAAATAAGACCTAAGGGGGGGGGATTCAGATTTAGATTTCAGCACAAGAGCTTTCCAATGATGTTTCATTTGTCATATTTGGACATCAAACAGCAGGGATAGGGTTAATTAATAATTATCATGTATGTCTCAAGTGTCTGTATATCTATGTTGGATGGAATATCTGGATTGATTAATTGATTAATTAAATAATTAATAATTACCATGTATGTCTCAAGTGTCTGTATATCTATGTTTGATGGAATATCTGGATTGATTAATTGATTAATTAATTAATTAATAATTACCATGTATGTCTCAAGTATCTGTATATCTATGTTGGATGGAATATCTGGATTGATTAATTGATTAATTAATTAATTAATAATTACCATGTATGTCTCAAGTGTCTGTATATCTATGTTGGATGGAATATCTGGATTGATTAATTGATTAATTAAATAATTAATTAATAATTACCATGTATGTCTCAAGTATCTGTATATCTATGTTGGATGGAAGATCAGGATTGATTAATTGATTAATTAAATAATTAATAATTACCATGTATGTCTCAAGTGTCTGTATATCTATGTTGGATGGAATATCTGGATTGATTAATTGATTTATCCAGGTCTCTATCTCCAGTAAGGAGAGTTCTATCAGGCGAACTCCACTAAAAAAGCTATATGAGTGGAAGTAATTTAATTTTAGAGGGTTATTGATGTCAATTGGAAGAGTTTCAGGGTTTCATTATATACATGATTTCCTGCAACTATAAACTTCTTTCTATCTTTGCTTAGTAAAAAATAAACCATTTCAAGGCTTAATTTTAGAATTGGGATTGTCATATTTGAAGATTTTTCAAGTCGTCTTTACAGTCTCATCCTTTGTGGGTAACTCTATCATTGTGAACTAGACAGACAGAGTAGGTGCAATTTTTGCGACATTACAGGTAGGACTTTGTAACCTTCTAGCTCCTCTCTGCCAAAAACAGACTTATCTTTTTACTTTTCAGAATTTCAACAAATTTTCAAAAGCTCTTTACAAGATGAGTTATAATTGAAAACAAATAAGATTTTATACTAACGCGCATTTTAATTTAGTTTGTACTGCTATATGAACTAAAACTAGATTGTGTACCTTGGGTTTAATTTAGTTTGTACTGCTGTACTGAAACTAGATTGTGTACCTTCGGTTTGTACTGCTGTATGTACTGAAACTAAATTGTGTACCTTGGGTTTGTACTGCTGTATGTACTGAAACTAGATTGTGTACCTTGGGTTTAATTTAGTTTGTACTGCTATATGTACTGAAACTAGATTGTGTACCTTGGGTTTGTACTGCTATATGTACTGAAACTATTGTGTACCTTGGGTTTGTACTGCTGTATGTACTGAAACTAGATTGTGTACCTTGGGTTTGTACTGCTATATGTACTGAAACTAGATTGTGTACCTTGGGTTTGTACTGCTATATGTACTGAAACTAGATTGTGTACCTTGAGTTTGTACTGCTATATGTACTAAAACTAGATTGTGTACCTTGGGTTTGCTTGCTGAAGGTCTTCAAGAAGTTTACCGGCAGCTACTAGAACACGGTTCCCAACCTCCTCTATATTGTCCATACTCATCCTAATTATTAACTCAGTTAAAGGGACTGTAAGCGTAAAGTGACCCTCCATTAGGGCTGGGCCTGTTCCTACTTTTTTTAAATAGTTCGTTACGTTCTGTTTCCATGTTCCTGTGACAGAACTATCGTTCCCCAGAAATGACGCCTAGTCCTATATATTGGACATCCATTGTTATAGATTAGAAAATCTTCCTCTCTGTGTGCGCATTTATGCTGCAGGAATCAATGAAGAAATATTATTAAACGCTGAAAAACCTAGACAACTGCAATATAAAACCTTTAAACCTGAAAAAACGACAATATCTTTCAAAATATTGATCAGAAAGGTTTCAATGGTAACATTGTGAATCGGGCATTGTCATCTTTGCATGAACGGTCACTTGAAATAATCCTTATAGTCCATTAATAATAATGCTAGTTCATAAAGGAAACCATATTTATTTCAAAAAATTACAATTTTTGCATAGGAATTGAGTCTTTGTCACAAACTCTGATTTTCAATTAACTATATCTCTGGAACCCGATGTCGTAGACATTACATATTTCAAACTATGAACCCTGCTAGATTAAATATTCAAAGTTTGAAATATCGAACGTTTACATTATCAGAATGCAAGGATATAGGAATACAAAAACTTGTGGCAAAGACTCAATTCCTTTGCAATACTTTTTGAAGATTCTAAAAGTAGAGCATAAGAGTGTTCCAATGATGTCTCATTTGTCATATTTTGACATAAAACATGGGGTTTAGAGGGGGTGGGATCAAATCACCCCCCCCC
>NW_019397405.1:40521-80679 GCF_000591075.1 Eurytemora carolleeae
TATCTTTCGCCACATTTATATATAGTTGATTTTTCATAATATGTTTTAATTGTTATGATCTGAGAGTTACTTATAAAAACGTTTATTCCTGTTTCGAGGATTTTTGGTAATGAAGACGACATTTTCATATTTTCCAGGAATGTTCGAAAACAAGTTGTAAGCTAAATATTATTTTAAAAAACAAAATCAAAACTAGTATGAAATATTAAATATATACGTTCTTCGGTGTGAGTCGTTTTTTAACAATTTTCTCCTTATAGACGTTTTTATCGCATTAAGCCTATACCCCCTTTCATTTTTCGCGAACACTCCCTTTAAGGATTCAAGGGAACCGATGTGAATCGGGTACACATGGTCACATGAAATTATGCGTATAGTCCCTTTAATTGCTGACTTTTACCTGACTCCACGGGTCCCAGGTCCATTTCCAGCCTTCTCTGATAGCATCACTCCCTCATCAAGGATCTAAAAATGAAAATAACATTTTCTACATTTTGTTGATATTTTTCTATTAACATCCTGTCAATATTTTGATGAAATTTTTCTATTAACATCCTGTCAATATACTCAGTTCGTTTTTTAAAACTTAAGAAAACTTCCAATATTTTAAAACTGTATTTTATTTGGTTGCTTTCATCAAATTTGCAATATTTTATCCGAAGGGGAAATATGAGGGGAAAAGTATGTACAAAACACCGATTATTATGAACATCCTTTTTGCCACACGGGCAGCCGTAGTACATTTCGAGCCAGGTCAACCTTTCCGGTCCCAGTTTGTACTGTGTCTCTCGGACATTGGGTAAATAAAGCAGACAATCAATAGGACTAGCCAGTGCAATAAGGTTGACGCGGGCAGACATTAGGTTAAATTTACTTTTACTGAAGGGTCAGAGGTGCGTGAAAGGAAGGCTAATATTTAAAAGGCACAATTTAGAAATTTATAAAACTTCTCAGTAACAAAATAATATATGTTAAGAATCAGTCTCTTTTGATTAAAAGTTTACCTTTGTCAGAACCTCTTGTGTCTTCCCAATCAGTTGTTTTAGAAGTGCTTCCCCTAAAATTAATTGAAATCAAAATCTCATAAAAAGAATCAAAGATCATGACTTTCCAATAAAGGGAGTGACCGGCTATGTAAGGTAGCTGAACTAAGTTTGCGTCGAATTTGCGCTCAAACTCAGGATTTACGGATCTTTAAAAAGTTTAATTTGTCTCAAATGAATCCTAAAGACGTTTTCCATAACACTGCTTACTCAGTTCAACTACCTTACATAGCCGGTCACTCCCTTTAAGTTAGTTTTAAACCTTCTACAGGCCTTCTATATACAGGGTTACCCACAAAGTATGAGACCTGAGACCTGTTAAATTAAGTCTGCGCCTTGAAAATAATCTTTTTATGGTTTAATAAATGATTAAGCAAAAAAGAAACAAGTTTATAGTTGCAGGGAATCATAAATAGGAGGAAACATATGATGTTATGATGGGACCAGAGCTAAATAACCTACAAACCAAGCCAATTTTTGCTCTTGCATTTATTTTTCTTGGATGTGCATATTAGATTCAGATATTAGTGTGAATGAATCAATATTTAGTCAAGGAAAATATAAATGATCAGATTTTTGTACAATTTGATAAATCTACAAGACCTAGTATTTGAGTAGTGGTGTAGTTAAATTTTAGATTTGCTGTTTTGGTCGTATTAGGTTCCTTCTACCTGTATTTGTATGCAAGGATGTGACCTCTCGCTCTATATTCTCTAGGCTGGTCAGCGCACTCGACCAAACATCAAAGTACTCCTGATGCCAGACAACAATGGATTCCCACAAAAAAATATCAAAAAAAAACATTAAACACATTTTTTATAAGGTACTACCCTAAGACGCTACATATGAAAAATAATGTTTTCTTAATATGTGGTCGAATTTAAAGAATTCGAGCGGCGGTTTAAATTTAAGCCGTGGCTTGAATATGGTAGGTTCCACTTAAAATCGTATCAAATGTTTCAAGATTTAAACCAGCGCTTAATTTAAACTGGGTTTTGGCAGATTTAAACCGCGGCTCAAATTCTTTAAATTCTACTCTGTGCCTTTTAATGGACCGTCCAACTTGAATAATTTTAAATGAAAATGCGCCAATTTAAATAGAAAAATTCACGAAAATTTAATAATTATTTAAAATTACAATTCTAAAAGCTGTTAAAATCAAAAAGCTAAAATTGTCAAGCGAAGCGGCCTAAAAGCAGATATGAATATTTTTCATAAAAATCATGTTTTCTTCCTTGGCGTTGTTGAGCAGGTATTTTCTATTATCTGAAACAATGATATCATTATTTTGGAATAAATCGACGGGGCACTGGGCACGGGCAGCCCATGAATAGTTTTTAGGATCATGGATTGAGATCTGACTCCTTAAACATCTTTGAAAACTAGGATATTAAAGTTTATTACAGAGCGTCCAATATCATATTAGATTACCTCCAATCTTTAACGCCAAAATACGCACATAATACTCGAAAAATCTAGCTTTTTCTGCAAAAAAAAATTCTATTAGCCTTATTAAATTTTTCAAAATGATTTATTCTTCTTAGATTTTCTGATTTTCCCCCCAAACCGTAATTTAGACCCATTGACGCGGTCTAATTTGATATGGGACACCCTGTATGAAGAAGTTTGTTTTTCTACGGTAAGCCACAGAAAATAGGAAGACGACATTAAAGCATTTGATTTTGTTACAAAACAAACATTTTTACTAGTAACTTATCAAATCACTTTTTAAGTTAAATGTTAATGTTCACAATGCCCAATTGTTGTGTCTCATGATGACCCTATTTCTGCAGGGTGGGGGGTACCCCCCACCTTGTAGTTTTTTACACAACTCAAAAAGTATTGGTCTGAGGCTGTTGAAATTTTCTGACTTTTCCTAAATATCCATAGCACTCCCATGAAGTCTAAAAACGGGCTTTATACTAACTGCCTGAGTCCACAGGCACACGCCTGAATGACTACTTTTTTCTGTAACAAACTTAATCTTTGTTTTGACCCACTTTCAGTTATTTGCACAATTTTAATTTTATTTAATTAGATTCATCAGGTTATTTAAAATTTATTCCAAATTTTTTTCAAACTTGAAATGGCATTTCAAAAATGATATTTTATCATTTTTTGGACATTTTTTTTGCAAACATTTTACTTTATAACTGGATTTTGTAAAAAAAATTTGAATTTTTGCAAATTTGCAAAATTTTATGCAGATTGTAAAATTAGAGCACAAGAGCTTTCCAATGATGTATCATTTGTCATATTTGGACATCAAACATGGGATTTAGAGGGGGTGGGGTCAACTTCACCCCCCCCCCCGAGTATCCTGGTTTTCAAGTACCCCTGCAGGGATAGGGTTAATTGGAGTATTTACAGATATTTAGTTAAAAAGTCGTCTTTTTATCCCTTGTAAATGTTATAGAATTGTTGACTGGGCATTAACAAAAGAAAGATTAAATCATTGACGAAACCATTTATGTAAATTTTTCTCTGTTTAAGGTTAGTTTTCAAACATAAATGTTTAAATGTTAAGAAATCAACATCATTGGAGTGCTATCGGACACCCCCTTTCATTGGAGACCCCCAGATTTTCAATAGAGACCCCCAGATTTTCATTGGAGACCCCCAGATTTTCAATAGAGACCCCCAGATTTTCATTGGAGACCCCCAGATTTACATTGGAGACCCCAAATTTTCGTTGGAGACAACCAGATTTACATTGGAGATACCCAGATTCTCATTGGAGACCCCCAGACTTTGATTGGGGACCAATGAAAGGGGTTCTCCAATGGTACTTAAATAATGATGATATTTCTGTCTCTAAAAAGTTGTAAAAACCTTGTTACCTAGAACTAGTTGGTACTCAGCACTTTGCTCAAGCACATCGTAGGCCTGTAGAGGAACCAAACCAAATATACTTGGTTTCTTTAATGGAGATGTTTTTTTCATTTGAAGGGAGGCATGTCCAATTCACAACGGTACCCTTTAAACCTCGGACAACAATAAGGTAGATACCCTCATGTGTATAGCTGAGCCCGTTCTCTCCATAATAATGTTTAAACAGTGGCCGTGTTGTTCACGTACTTTGGGGGACGATAGTTAGGCCGCTAGGTGTCTCACGCAAAATTCTTATCTGATAGATAGATAGTTCTTACGAGAGACATCTAAAGTACGTGAACAACACGACCACTGTTTAAACATTATTATGGAGAGAACGGGCACTGAAGATTGAGTGACGGTATAGTTGAGGTTACAGTGTACACTGTACACTAGTGCTAGTGTACACTCGCGCGGTTTCGCACTTTATTTCCAGCTTTGTAAATAAGAATATCTACACTTGATCAAACAAAGGTTTGACAGGTACCGTTGTAAATCAGACATGCCACTCTATAAATGGAAGGTTACTTAAAATTACGCTTACAGTCCCTTTAAGGGAGATTTTTCTTTACAAATGATGTTTTTTTATTATTTTGTATTCAAGTAAGATGTAGAGTAAAGTTTTGGGTTAGACTATTCATTCATGATGAAGTTTATTTGGTTTAATTTGGTTTAATTTGGTTTAGTTTGATTGTGTTTTGCTTGGTTTGGTTTAGTTTAGTTTGGTTAAGATAGAGTTATTTTGGTTTACTTTGCATTAGCTTGTTTTGATTTGGTTTGGTTAAAATAGAGTTGTTAGTTTAGATTGGTGTGGTTTAATTTGGTTTGGGTTATACAAGGTTATTTGGATTCGGTTTTGTATTTGGTATGGTTTGGGCTTTATTGATTTGTTTTAGTTTGAATTGGTTTGGTTTGATTTCGGTTGCTTTGGTTTGGTTTAGTTTAGTTTGGTTAGGTTTGGATATGGCTGTTTTAATTTTAATTGGTTTGGTTAAGTTTGAATTGTTTGGTCAGGTTAATAAGGCTGTTTTGATTTGGTTTATTTTTGTTTGGTTGTGGATAGATCAGGATTAAGTTTTAATTGGTTTGGCTTGATATGGGTTGGTTTAATTTGGTTTGGTTTTGTATTGTTTGATTTGGTTTGGTCTGGATAGGGCTATATTGATTTTTTTTAGTTTGTTTTGGTTTGGGTTCGTTTGGGTTGATTTGGGTTGCTTTGGTTTGGTTTGGTTTGGTTTGGGTTCCTTAATTGAAACTTCCATAGAGAGATTTTCTGCCATTACATCCAAAACCTGAAATGACCAAATGATTCATGAACACATCCATTAAGTGTCTATATCTATGTAATCTATGTTTTTCTATTTGTTTGTTTGTTTTTCCGAACATAACTCTGGAACCCCTGGACTGTTTTGCCTCAGATTTGATTGGGGCACTCGGGAGACCCACGGGAATGTTTTTAGCCTGGGTTTAAGATTTTAAGTTGAGTGGGTCGACTTTTATAGCGAAAAGTTAGTTTCCAGGTAAAACTTGTCTTTGTGCGGGTAAACGGCGGGAGTAACTACGAACGCTGGGTTCCCAAGCATGTATATATATAAAGTTGTAATCTCTGTTTGTTTGTTTATTTGTTGGGATGTCCGATCATAACTCAGGAAACCCTAAACTGATTTGCCTCAATTTTGATTTGGGAACTCGTTAGAGTAACGGGAATGTTTTTAACTTGGGAATTTTAGTTTTCAGTCAATGCTCGGTTCCCAAGCTAGTTTCTTTCTATATATGTAGGAGTGATCTGTGTTTGTCTGTCTTTGTGTGTGCCCGATCATAACTCATAAACCCCAGGACCAATTTGCCTCAATTTTGATTGCAGAACTTGGTAGAACCACGAAAATGTCAATTTAATTCTAATGTAAATAAATTAGAGTTTCACTTTACAATTTCCACCCTTATTGAAGGGACTGTTAAGGTAAAATAAAAGGGGATATAGGCTGAAGCCTGAAATTTATGAGACCAAATATATTAGTTATATCTGATGTCCCTGTCTCGAGAAATTGATATAAAACTATGTCAAAATTATACAAAAACTTTTATATTTTATCATTTTACCTTGACAGTCCTTTTACTTTGATTCTTTATGCTATTAGAAGCAATATTGTTACAAAGCACACTTTGAGTCCAATTTATTTTTTTCTGAAATTTAAACCCACCTGGGAGAGTTTAACGCACTTCAGAGATCTCTCTGAGATAGTGTGTGCTTCCCTTTCAAGCTGGAGGGTAGCCTCGAGAAGCTGACATGCTTCAGTACTACTACTTCCTGAACATGCATATGCAACAACGAATCTATCAACTATTACCAAATATAGATAAAAAAACCACAGAAGAAACAGTTAATTTTTAACTTAGATATTAGAACAGTTTTAACCTAGTTATTCAAAAGTTTAAACTGAAGATAAACTGTACTACAATCTATCAACTATTACCAAATATAGATAAAGAAATAGCAGTTTGAACCTAGTAATTCAAAAGGTTAAACTGTAGATAAACTGTACTACAATATATCAACTATTACCAAATATAGGTAAAGATAGAGCAGTTTGAACCTAGTAATTCAATAGTTTAAACTGAAGATAAACTGTACTACAATCCATCAACTATTACCAAATATAGATAAAGAAATAGCAGTTTGAACCTAGTAATTCAAAAGGTTAAGCTGTAGATAAACTGTACTACAATCTATCAAATATTGCCAAATATAGTTAAAGATATTACAGTTTGAACCTAGTAATTTAAAAGTTTAAACTGTATATAAACTGTACTACAATATATTAACTATTATCAAATATAGATAAAGATATAGCAGTTTGAACCTAGTAATTCAAAAGTTTAAGCTGTAGATAAACTGTACTACAATCTATCAACTATTACCAAATATAGTTAAAGATAGAGCAGTTTGAACCTAGTAATTCAAAAGTTTAAACTGTATATAAACTGTAGTACAATATATCAACTATTACCAAATATATTTAAAGATATAGCAGTTTGAACCTAGTAATTCAAAAGGTTAAACTGTAGATAAACTGTACTATACAATCTATCAACTATTACCAAATATAGGTAAAGATATAGCAGTTTGAACCTTGTAATTCAATAGTTTAAACTGTAGATAAACTGTACTACAATCTATCAACATATTACCAAATATAGTTAAAGATATAGCAGTTTGAACCTAGTAATTCAAAAGTTTAAACTGTAGATAAACTGTACTACAATATATCAACTATTACCAAATATAGATAAAGATAGAGCAGTTTGAACCTAGTAATTCAATAGTTTAAACTGTAGATAAACTGTACCTATCAACATATTACCAAATATAGTTAAAGATACAGCAGTTTGAACCTAGTAATTCAAAAGTTTAAACTGTAGATAAACTGTACTACAATCCATCAACTATTACAAAATATAGGTAAAGAATCAAAGGAGAAACAGTTAATTTTTAACATAGATATTAGGGCAGTTTGACACTAGTAATTTAAAACTCAAAAGATGTTGTAAAAATTACCTAATGAATCGTTCTTGATGATCATCTCCCTGTTGAATGCAACGAGGCGATGTAGAGAGTCTATCTCAGTCATTATATTAAATCCTGGTCCAAATCATCGTCAAGATTTTAGGGAAAAAAGTAAGACCCACTGTTTTAAAATACTGCTTTTCATAGCATCCTTGTAATTTTTGAAAAAATATAAAATTTTGTGTTGTTAAGAAGTTAAACTTCAGTAAAAATAGATATCTGATGGTGATTACCAATATTCTTACCAAGATCTAGAATAAGAAGATAGATATCTGATGGTGATTACCAATATTCTTACCAAGATCTAGAATAAGAATATATATATCTGATGGTGTTTACCAATATACTTACCAAGATCAAGAATAAGAATATATATATCTGATGGTGTTTACCAATATACTTACAATGATCAAGAATAAGAAGATAGATAGATAGATAGAAGTTAGCAACAAACTTGGTTTATACCAAAACATGTTCAAACATAAAGGACAATTCAAGTTGCATGATCTGAGCCAGTATACTACATGTATTGTTTAAGCATTTAGTTGTACTGTCTAGTCAAGAGTACATAGTGTACAGTCGACCCAGCACGTTTTTTAAAGAAATGTAGTCTGGCAAGATCATGTGAGAAAGCAGCTATTATTTTACCGCACAGAGTCTATCTGGAATTTACCCGTTGAATGTTATAGATAAATCTATTAGTGCAATATAGCATTTTTTACCACTCAAGTAAATTCTGTAGCTAGGGTGTAGTTCAATGTCCACCATGATCTGCTTGTAAAGAAAACCCTCTTGACCATGCGTTGCCTGAAATTTTTCTTTTCATCACAGACATGGAGAGGGTAAAAAGATCAGAGACTTCAACTCTAGCATCGTGTAAATTCTCCAACCAGTCGGAAACCTAAATTAACAGTAAAATTTCACGAGAAGGAGATGATTAGGTCAGGACTGAATTTAATGAATTTGAGCTGAATTAACTGTTAACTGCCGGTAGGTTTGTTAATCGTTTTTTGAAAACGATCTTTAAAAGATTGCTTTTCTGTTTCGTTTTTCGATCATTTTCAAAAACGATCGTATCCTTTTCGGAAAAACTATCGTTTTTAAAAACGACCCACTCTTTTCGAATTTTTAGAAAATGAATAATAATATTAAAAAATAAAAAATTATCGGCGATCGTTTTTATAGGATTGTTTTTAAAAAAAACGATCGTCGTTAACTATCTTTAATAAAAAGGTTATCGTTGACGATCGTCAACGAAGGGAGGAACTTTATGAAAACTGACGTTTTTGAAAAAAAAATGTTATGCAACTTTATCAAATGTCGTCTTAATGAAGGTAAAAGTTGTCGGAAAGTTAAAATTTCTTGATATTTTCATTAAAACTGCAAAATGATAAGTACTGATGCCCTTCATGGGGGGCTTAGCCCCCATAGCACCCCCTGACTGTGCCTCTGTTGCCACTTGAGAAAATACCCTTGGGAAGTTGCCTTTGGGAGAGTATACCTAACATCTATCTTCCTTTGGGAGAGTATACCTAACATCTATCTTCCTTTGGGAGAGTATACCTAACATCTATCTTCCTTTATACCTGATCAATTGAAGCAAGGACTGCCTGATAAAGATATACAGGTCTACTGTCCAGGCTTGAATCTAGCTCATGCAGTAAACCAAGCAGTCCTTCGCCCTCCTAAATACAGCCAGATATGAATGCTTCCAATACAAATGATAGAAATGCAGTTTATAGAAAATAACTGGTTGTTATTTCTGTATTTTTAAACTTGAAAATGCTAAAGCAGACCTAAGCAAAAGGGAGTATATAGTATAGAAACAACATTTTAGCGTTATAGTTGGAGGCCCTTGAGTAGTCACTTTTCAAGAAAATACGTTTTCAGCAGTAATGTTTTTGAGGAATAATATCTACATCAGTTTTAAATAACTTTTCACAAACTAAATGAAGAAACATTCTAAATGCTATCGAGGAAAAAGTGGTTGAGAAATCTTTGTTGTTTTGTGACAAAATTTGGCCTAATATCTAATTTAAAATTTTGAAATCATTTTTCCCATCACCAGAAATTTGTTTAATGTTTTACAGAGGAAAGGTCTCCAATTGGCGCCTTAAACTTTGTGTAGCTCTATAGACATTTTAGACATCAACGCCCGTGTTTCTAGCTTCAGTTAGAACTAATTAAGAAAATCCTTACATGGTTTTAGCATTAGAACGTTAGATAGTTCGATAGTTCAATCAGATTTAGGATTTTTTTTAACATGGTGGAATTTATGGCACTGCAGTAAGCGTAATTTCAAGATGACAATAACCGATTCACTCCTGTATGCCATGTCCATTAGCGCCTGATCCAATCAGGGTTTAGTCGTTTGTTTGTTGTCTATTCTGAACCAATAGAAATAGTTGGCGGTAACATCTATCTTTCTTTCTATCGCGTAATACAATTAGAGATAAATCCTTACATCGGCGCTATCAGTAAATGGAAATATTTACTTCTACTGAAACTATAGTGAAGGGTACAGTTGTAAAATGGGGATTGTTATATTTTCTTGCATGAAAGGTTACTTGAAATTACGCTTACAGACCCTTTAAAAAGATTAAACGTACAAAAATGCCTTCTCTCCCCACCCCCCTCACATCTCCTAGACTAAATTGTGTAAGATCTTGACAAATGTAAGATAGTGACACATACTTTTCTAATCTCTACTTTCATCTCATCCTAATCTACTCCTATACAAGGTACTAATGCAAGGAAAGTTATTTCAGAGGTTTACGCATTTTTTGTACTGTAGTGTACTGTCTTTGGGCGGAAAAATAAACACAAGACGGATGTCACAGCCTGACATGGAATCAATTTTCACAAAAATAATCTATGAAACACTATCATGGGAATTTTCAAAATTATCAAAATTAAATGCTTTTATCCTCCTCGGATACTAGACGAACACTGATTCATCTATTCTTGTTTACAAATACCGCCCATAGAGTACTGGTTTCAATATGTACGCAGAGTATACGCAACCGCAATTAACTTTCCTTGCATTAGTACCTTGCTCCTATATATACTATAGTACACCTTGAGTATATAAATTCAGATTCACAGAAAGGAATTGAGTCTTTGCCACATACTGATTTTCTAATCCCTATATCTTTACAGTATACTTTAGACATTTCAAACGAAGATTTGTTATATCAAAGGTGTACACTATACACCATTAGGTTGCAAAGATATAGGGATTTGAGTTTTTGGCAAAAATATCCCACCCCAGCTCTTCAAGTCGTTGCTCAACATAATCTGATTTGAATAGTGAAGCATTGAAATTGTACCTAGATCTTGACTCTTACAAAGATATTTTAAAATTAGCATAGGCTCCCCCCCCCTCCCCGGGGTAAAATAGGAATATATGCGGCATCATAATAAGTGCTTAACCATTTCTTGCCTATAGTCTTTTGCCTATTGAGCTGGACGATTTTTTATTTTCGAGGGCCAAGATGACGCGCATATTTTTTTTAACTTACTCAATTTGATGCATACTTTTTACAATTTTTTAATACAGTTCTGAAGTTTTGCTTGAGATTAATTTCCACTAAAAAGCCCCCAAGCAAGACCTTTATAAACCCTAACATTTCCCCTAGAAGCCCCTAAGCAAGACCTTTATAAACCCCAACATTTCCCCTAGAAGCCCCTAAGCAAGACCTTTATAAACCCTAACATTTCCCCTAGAAGCCCCTAAGCAAGACCTTTATAAACCCCAATATTTCCCCTAGAAGTCCCTAAGCAAGACCTTTATAAACCTCAATATTTCCCCTAGAAGCCCCTAAGCAAGAACTTTATAAACCCCAATATTTCCCCTAGAAGCCCCTAAACAAGACCTTTATAAACCTCAACATTTCCCCTAGAAGCCCCTTAGCATGACCTTTATAAACCCCAATATTTCCCCTAGAAGTCCCTAAGCAAGAACTTTATAAACCCCAATATTTCCCCTAGAAGCCCCTAAGCAAGAACTTTATAAACCCCAATATTTCCCCTAGAAGCCCCTAAACAAGACCTTTATAAACCCCAATATTTCCCCAAGCCCCTAAGCAAGACCTTTATAAACCTCAATATTTCCCCTAGAAGCCCCTAAACAAGACCTTTATAAACCTCAATATTTCCCCTAGATGCCCCTAAGCAAGACCTTTATAAACCCCAATATTTACCCTAGAAGCTTCTAAACAAGACCTTTATAAACCTCAATATTTCCCCTAGAAGCCCCTAAGGAAGACTTTTATAAACCCTCTCCTGACCAACCTGTAAGGAGTACACTGATGTTTCAAGTAAACTTTTCCGAGCTTTTTCAAGATTTTTAATTCCAACTTTTATATCCTCCACACTGTACAAGAACATAATAAATACATGAATAAATGAAATAAATGAATTAATAAATAAATGAATAAATGAATAAATGAATAAATGAATAAATGAATAAATAGATAAATGAATAAATGAATAAATGAATAAATGAATAAATGAATAAATGAATAAATGAATAAATGAATAAATGAATAAATGAATAAATAAATAAATGAATAAATGAGTAAATGAATAAATGAATAAAGTATCATGTTTCCTATTGAATTGTTGAAGTGTCAGTTTAGAGCAAAGAGATTTGAGATTTCCGATCTTATCCAAATTGTCCTGAAAACAATTACAAGTTTTATTTACATTTGTTTATATATATTTCTGAACTGCCCCCCCCCCTTTACATTTTGATTTGTTATAAAATGATTAAATATCCAGCCTTATATTTTGATTAACTACGATTATCCTAAAAGACAACAATATTTCAAAGGCAATTAATACTTTTATCTAACAGTAAATTTAAACTTTATAATTTAAGTGTATTTAGGGAAATAATCAGTCCTTTAAACTATAAAAAGAAAAGACAAGTTAAGAAGGAACGTTTCTATATTTATGAAAAACGATATGATCGCCTCGTTAACGACTTTGTGCGTTTTTTATAACGATAAACAACCTTAACCTGAATATGCCCTTGTGTAGTATAATTCTTCTGAAGAATTTGTCGCCTTTTTTCAAGAAGATCGTTGAGATCTTTCCAAGCCTTTCCTAGGCTCTCAGCCATGCAGGCATACACCTAAATATTGATAATGTGGCGGAGCTAAAGACGACCTGTGAATGCGCTCTAACCTAGCTAAGAGCCGGATATGCACTTATTAACTGTATCCAGTCACATGCTTCACGCATAATCTTTAGTTAATTATCATGTTGAATAAACGTTTGTTAGTCTTTATTTCTCTTTCTATTAGGACAAGCTCATGAGGGACTGGCCAACATGGTACCCAAAATTCAATATCTGTTTACTATATTATATTATTTTTAAAATCGATTTTGATTTACTCATAGATTTAATTTTATTTAAAGAGACTGTAAACAAAAGAGTGTTGCCGTAAATTTGTCTTAACTGTCCCATGCTTATTTAAGTAACTTGGGGATTTACGTTGCAAAACCAATGAAGGAAATTGTCCGAATTTCATACTTTTTAACAATTTTCAAAAGAGGATAGCACCGCTATTTTTTTAAATCATTACTTAGTTTTGCCCCGACCTACAAATGGCGACACAAACCACAACCGTTTTGTCTTCCTGCGAAAGGTCTGCACTTTTGATGATGCTATAGATTTAAATACTTCAGCAGTCCTTTTATTATACTGATAAATTGCTCAAAGTGAATAAAAACTCATAGTTGGATGACAACATTTTATGTACCAAGTATTAATTAGAATAATATTGCGAGGCCCTTATAATTTTTAGGTTTAATTTATTTTTGAAGTAAGTTAAAAGATATCAAACCAATGAGTAGCATGGTAATATTATATCCGTAGCTAAGAACGTGCATATCATGTTATGTTTAACGAGAATTTGTTTTATATCCGTTAAATTTCAAGATTTTATAAAACAACAACATTAACAGTTTAATTTTAAGTCCTTCCATCAGAAATTGGGCCCCAAAACAATAATTTGAAAATTTTACCAAACCAAATAATTCCCTGTGACCGACTTCAGTATTTATTCAGTTTGTTGATTGCTTACCTCTGCTTTAGGTTGCTGATTAATGATAAGACTGTCTGCTTGTCTGAGAAGATCCTCGACAGGGCTCTGCTTACTCTGTATCTCTGATATCAGTTTGTTCTACACAGAAAAAACAACCAAATAAAAATTCAATTTAATTTTAGCTGGTTTTAGACCTTTCATTTGTACTTGTTGTACTTTTTATAATTTGCGCTATTTCTTATTGAGCTGCATGATGGTAAAGTCTATGTAGCCTCGTAAAATGTTACAGTTAAATGTATCTGCATAAAATGTCTATTTTTAATAAATTTGAAACAAGCAAAGCTCAGAAATGTACGAATACTTCTGTACTCTAAACAAGGCTGCCATTTTGTTTTTGTAAATATTTGGTTTGGGTTTCCTGTTCTAGAATCAGCTGTTGCGCCTCCTGGAAGCTGTTCCCTAGGTAAACTAGACCTGGCTCCATCTCAACAACCTTAAAACAATATCTCTATCTTTTCACAAATCCTGAAGCATAATGAATAGCGAGACAGGGTTGAACTACTGATCTTTAATTAATCTATTTCAACTTAAACCAGTGTAACTACGTTTATTCATTAAATTTGGTCTACAAGAAACCTTTTTATTTTTAACTAGGCATTGCGCAACCAAAATCGGCCATTCAAAATCATTTACAAATTTTGGCGGATTTTTTTGTTCAAATTGGCGCATTTTAAAAGTACAAAAATTAAATCATGTCATCCTGCAAGCTCTCTTTATAATGTACATCACATGCAGTGATATATAAACCAGAGTCAGAAAACTCTGAAATGGGAAGACGACTCTATGGCAATTATTAAGTGTATTTGATGTTGTTGCAAAGCAAATAGTTTTACTTACTTATTGAATCACAAACTAAGCTAAGTGAAATGGGTCTGATCACTCTGCACAAATGTGGTCTACCATACATATTGGAATATGTAAAGTCATGACTTGAGTCTAAAAGTCGTCTTTCCAGTCAAGAGTTGTCTGCTTATAGCTGTACTTTGCTTCTTTGATTCAGATGTTTACCTTATGTCAGGTAAAAGTTTATTTAGTCTAAATAAACAAATTGAGGACAGAGAAGAGGGCCGAGTAGAGATGGGTATTGGTTTATTTTTTGCTTTTTTTTTGTTGCTTTTTTTTGTTGCTTTTTTCGCTTTTTTTCTAAAGGGACTGTTGACATAATTTCTGTTGACTCTCAATTCAATGAGTACTGCATGTCCAATTCACAACGGATTCATTTTAAAGGGAGTAACCGGCTATGTAAGGTAGTTGAACTGGGAATGCAGTGTTGTGGAAAACTTCTTTGGAATTCAATTGAGACATATAACACTTTTTAAAGATCTGTAAATCCTGAGTTTGAGCGCAAATTCGACGTTCAAAACTCCTACTTTGGGGGTGGATACGTTTTCAGAATTAGTTTCTTTAAATTATTAAATAACAACGACATAAAATGTAAAAAAGTTCTACAATAAGCTACAAACGTCATGTAGGAACATGTTGAGAGAATATAAATTAATCTTATCATTGAAAATAAGTAATCTTGTTCAATTATTAGTTTCTATTTTCTCATTATTCTAGTTTCTCGTTATTCACAAAGATTTTCTGCAGATTTTCTAGAATTATTATTGAAAAGACGACATTTGAAGAATTTGAAGAAATCTGCGAATAAATTCAAAGAAAATAAGAAATTCAATACAATAATGAAAACGAAATAATCGATTTTAGCATTGATTTATTGACAAATTTCTTTTGAGAAATATGTTCCTAACCATCTAAATAGATTACTGTATAATTTTTACTTTATTTTTCGTTGTCGTTATTCAATAATTTAAAAAAAACTAATTCTGAAAACGTATCCACCCCCAAAGTAGGAGTTTTGAACATCTAATTTGAGCTCAAACTCAGGATTTACAGATCTTTAAAAAGTTTAATATGTCTCAAATGAATCCGAAAAAAGTTTTCCACAACACTGTATACTCAGTTCTCAAACAATGAGAGAATAGAGAAACCAAATGATTCTGAGTGAAAGTGCCAAAAAGTATGGATCAAGGGATCGGAATTCGGGGTGTCCAAAACAAGGTGTCCAGCTCAGTATGTTCTTTAAAGATAAACTGTAGAAAGGAACTTAAAGCAAGGCCCAGCGTTAGATAGAGGATAGAGGGGCTGTATAACAGGCTAAAGAGGATCATGTAAACATTGAGATAATCAAATGAATCAAGACAAATTTTACTTAGAGTTTAATTAGCTTTAAAGATAGCTTGTGATCTCGTTGAAGAGAAGGAGTCTAGGAGAAGATGTCTATAAAGCACTTAAGCCGTAATAAATACCTTGAGATCAAGTTTCTTCCCCGACTTTAGTAGAGCTAGAACTATTCTTGTTTTACCAGACTGGATTGCTAACGTACTGCAAATAAACTAAATTGTAAACAAGATAATTTAAGTCATGCAATCAAAATATAATTATAACCCAGATTGCTAATATACTGGAATCAAACTAGATTGCTGACAAGATTGCTAACGTAGTGCAAATAAACTAGAATGTTAGCAAGATTTCTAACGTAGTGCAAATAAACTGGAATGTAAGCAAGATTGCTGACGTACTGTAATCAAACTAAATTGTAAACAATTGATAGCGAGCATACTACAATTACAATATAATGATAACCTAGATTGCTAACATACTGGAATCAAACTAGATAGTGAACAAGTTTGCTAACGTAATGCAAATAAACTAGATAATAAACAAGATTGCTACGTAGTGCAAATAAACTAGATAATAAACAAGATTGCTAACGTACTGGAATCAAGCTAAATTGTAAACAAGATAGCGAGCATACTACAATTACAATCTAATGATAAACTAGATTGCTAACATAATGGAATCAAACTAGATAGTGAACAAGTCTGGTAACGTAGTGCAAATAAACAAGATAATAAACAAGATTGCTACGTAGTGCAAATAAACTAGAATGTAAGCAAGATTGCTGACGTACTGGAATCAAGTTAAATTGTAAACAAAATTGATGGCGAACGTACTACAATTACAATATAATGATAACCTAGATTGCTAACATAATGGAATCAAACTAGATAGTGAACAAGCTTGCCAACGTAATGCAAATAGACTAAATTGTAAACAAGATAATTTAATGCAAATAAACTAGATAATAAACAAGATTGCTAACGTAGTGCAAATAAACTGGAATGTAACCAAGATTGCTAACAATTACTGGAATCAAGTTAAATTGTAAACAAGATAGCGAACGTATACAATTACAGTATAATTATGACCTAGATTGCTAAGGTACTGGAATCGAAGTAAATAATTTAAGGTTAACCTTATTGTAGTGGTTGAGAGATTTCTTCCATTAGTTGACCCCTGCCTTCCGGTAGTGTACAGTATCGCATCAACAGTGGGCCCAGCCCTCGCTTGACTAGCAGTCTGCTGTATTGTACCATTTGTTGACCTCTGCCCTCCAGTAGTGTACTGTACCGCGTTCATCGTGGATCCTGCCCTAGCCTGCCCAGCAGTGCCTTGTACCGTACCGTCACAATCTACTAAGGTGCCCCCATCTACAGGGAGAGGGGGCATTTTCTAAATCTAAAAAAATAATTTTATAAATGTAAAATGAAACACTTTAAACAAGGTCAATTTGTGTACAATTTCTTACTGGTTTGACATTAATAACAGTGTACATTGTACACGCTTTAAAGACTTAAACCCCCCCCCGTATTTTTTTTGTTTCAATAACTCAAAAATTATTAGAGCTAGGTAGCTCAAATTTTCTGACTTTTCTAACTAACACATGACCATCACTTAAAGCTAAAAGATAGGTTCTTAAGTATACTGCCTGAGTCCTCAGGAATACTGCATAAATGCCTTATTTTACCTATACCAGACTAAAGCTATATTTAGACCTACTTCCAGTCATTGGATTTCGACATTTTATAGCTCTTTGGAAAGCCTATAACAAAAACAACCAGATTGCATATTTTTGCGCATTTTCAGTTTTTTTTTTAAATACACATTTAGTTTTAAAAAGATTTGCAAATGTTTTGAAGATTTGAATTCGAGGGGTCAAGGGCTTTTCAAGAATGTATAATTCGTTGGAATTTGCGCAATTTTTTTTGCGCATTTTTTCCTTGATTTAACTAGATTTCGCAATAAATATTTGGATTTTTGCAAATTTGCCATTTTTTGCAGATTATTGAAGCAGAGCCCAAGGGCTTTCCAAAAACGAACCAAATGTTTTAGATTTGTTTGTATCACAAAAAGATATGACCCCCCCCCCCAGGAAACCAGTCAGGATAAATAGGGTTAAAGTGGCGAAAGACATGGCGACTTCAGAAAGATTAGGGATTTACAGCAACAAGCAAGAATAATCATAATTGAACAAGTAAAAAATACAAAAATACAAGAGATGACAATTTTCTAGAAGAAAAAAAATGAGCCTTACCAACAATGTTTAATTATATTTTGTACTAATTATTTTCGTGGATTTTCATAAAAAAAATCGAACTTGAATTGAATAATTTTATGTATCAAAATATTTTGTGCTCTCATTTTGAAAAGTATGTGTTTTCTTGTGATTTTTACATTGTAGTTTTTTTATCTAAACAAAAAAGAAAAAAAGAAAAAATCCTGGCAAAAAAAACATAATATAAAACAACTTACAATGTAGTTGCACAAAAAGATAAAAAATATGTTGCTAAAAAAAACTGAGATGCTCCATGACCACATACTTGATCCTTGTTACCTCACAATGCAAATTCAAAAGTTGCAAGTTCTTCACGCAAAAATTGATTCGAATTTGCCGATTAAATGTTTACTAAAAACATTTGCCCTGGAGTTCTGAATTGCTTAAATGTCTATTATAAATATTAATGAGTTACAGAGGTAAAGTCAAAAAAAAGTCTTGAAAAAAAAAAATCAAAGTATTCTGGATCTACGTATCCTACAATTGTCCTCATTAGTTTGCAAAATTGACCAGAGATTTTTTTTGTGGGCAATTGTCGTTTTTTTTAATGTTTCTCAATTTATCTTTTCAGAGATCTGCATGGTATACGCTCATGTGACTGTTAGATTGTTAGTCTTGTCTATATAAACAGGCATGTAGACAAGTGTTTGTCAGCAATCTGCTGCCGTAATATCATGGTTTTCTATCTCCCTGTATCCCCCCCTGGAGTAGGAGTGTCAGCAAAATTTATGTTGACAATCTGCTGCCGTAATATCATGGTTTTCTATCTCTCTGTATCCCCCCCCCTGGAGTTGGTGTCAGCAATGTTTATGTTGACAATCTGCTGCCGTAATATCATGGTTTTCTATCTCTCTGTATCCCCCCCCCTGGAGTTGGATTGTCAGCATATTATGTAGCTGTGTCGGCATGCATGCATGCATATGTGACTTTCTGACTTTATGTCAACCTACCTGTCTGTCTATCTATCTGTCTATCGTATGTCTGTCAGTCTGTCAGCCTGACTTTCTGTCTATCTACCTGTCTATCTGCTTGTCTATCTATCTGTGTGTCTTTCTTTCTGTCTGTCTATATGTCTACATGTCTAACTGTCTATCTGTCTATCTTTCTATCTGTCTATCTTTATATCTGTCTATCTTTATATCTGTCTATCTTGACCTAGATTGCTAACATAATGGAATCAAACTAGATAGTGAACAAGCTTGCTAACGTAATGCAAATAGACTAAATTGTAAACAAGATAATTTAAACCTAGGCCCCCCCTAGAGCCAGAGGCAGGCTCTAATTTATTAAACAGTAAACAATTATATATAATTTTTTACTTTTCTTATCGACAATGTCACAATTTGTCCATTTTATGATTATTTCTCAGATTCTTTCTTGTAGTCTAGTTGTTCCATGCTTGTACGTTAATCTTATTTACAATATTTTTTTTCGCGGGGTTTCATTTAAAAAGATTGGTATTTATGGTCAGATGACTAATAGTCAGCCTTCAGGTAGATTAATATAGATTTTAAACTCTATTTTTTCTTAGTACCGGTTTTTTAGGGGGTGCACAAAATTTTTTTTTGGCGCGCTTACGCTAGGCTAAACCTCCACTACGCCCCTGGATTAAAAGGAACACGAATGAAAACTTTCGTTCGCATATTTTGCGAAAGTTTTTTTTTCGCTGGAAACCTTAATTGTAGTTCAAAATTTCACCACTAGTGATCTTTGCTTGTCAAAAAAATAAACATTTATTATAAGCAGAAAATCTATAAATAGATCAGATGTATTATAATTGTTATGATAAATTAATAACAATACAAGTAGAACACTAGATGTCGTCTTCACAAGATTTAGGAGTTTTTCGTTCACAATAACCCTGATGCAGAGGCACAAAGGATTTACGCGCATGCTCTCTCTTGTAATACTACGCGGCATGCGCGTAGCTCCTTTGGGCTTCTATTTTCTGAACGAATTAGAAAAATATTTTGGGGTCTTATTCTTTCTTATTGTTTTTAACTTTGACCAGTCACAAACCTTCTCTGAGGACGTGTAAGGTTCTGAACAGACAAAAAAACTACAAACGGATAAGCCAACATATTAATATTGACAAGTTTTATTTACAAATATAATTTACATAACAAATTTACATATTTTAACGATTTTTACAAAGTTTCAGTATCTTGGTTTTGACAAATTATTATTTCTTACAGTCTACTTAAATATAATAATCTAAATAAACTTCAGAATGACAGAAAAACAGGAAAAAGTAACGATTATTTAAAACCTTTTATAAAGAACCCCAGATATTACTCATAGCTCTAAATAAAACAATTTTCAGTTCCTGCGGTGATACGTTTGTACACCTCTCCACTTACTGTTTTGATAACAATTCCGTACTGCAAAGTGGAATCAATTATTATTATAATTTTCTTATAATAATTAGAATTCTTATTATTTATAATTGATACGATTTTTAAATTGTAAACTGAAACAAGTAAATTGTAATAAATCAGTTGATCATGAAATCCCAACTAGGAATTATATTCTTTGCTGTCATTTTTATTTTGACAACACAAGGCAGAGATCAAATTCAACTTTCTAATTTTATAAACCATTCCGAATAAAATAATATGAATATATTTTATTTTTCTTATCTCTATATCTTTGCAGTCCAATGTTGTAGGCCTTAAATATTTCAAACTATGAATTCTGATTTCACAAATAGTGAAAGTTTTAAATAACAAAAGTTGTCACCATCAGGTTGCAAATATTTAAAGATTAGAGTTTGAGACGAATAATCATTTCCTTTTTGTTAGTTTAAGGTTTAAATATTCTGTAATAATAAAACAAGACATTCACATGTACATATTTATATATGTATATATAAATGTGTTGCCTATAGCTGGCCAAACGGCTGGACCAAATGGGCTAAAACTTTTGTGGCCTGGGGTTGTGTTTTAAGCTTTAAAAAATTTGAAAATTTTTTTTTACCACGGGCAACGCCGGGCATTTTAGCTAGTATCTTTAAAATAAAAACGCATTAAAAATGTATTGGAAAAGTTTCGACAAAATAATAGTTTTTTTTTCTTTACGAAACTATAAAAGCACTTTTTAAACGTAAAATTAACGCCCTTATTTTTAATATTTAGTTTTTTATATTTATAGCAAAGATGAAGTTCCCAAATTGTATCTTTGAATCAAGGAAGATGTAAAAGTTTTTTAATTGAAACTACGGAAGAGGGTCCAGAAATAGAACCAGCAGATTCTAGTGGGAAGAGACCACAAGGTTAGGTTTCAGGTCAGGTCAGGTCAGGTCAGGTCAGAGAAAAAATTGATGATGTTTGTTTGCAAAATTATCGTTCATTTTGAATCTTTTTCATTCATTATTTTCACTGAACGATCGTTCAGTGAAATCGTTCGTTCAGTAAAAAACTATCATTCATTAACGACAGTTGTTTAGAAAAAAATTTAATTCCTTCGTTTTTGAAATTGTTGTTTATTTTCATCTGTTTTTTTAATAAAAAGTTTAATTTAGTAAAAAAAAATGGTTTTAAAATGATTGTTCATAATATTTGCTTGTCTAGTATGAATAAACGATTAAAAAATATTTCATTAACGGTCTGATCCATAAAATGGAAACAATGATAACGATTTTAATTTTTTTATAGAACCATAGTTTTTTTCTTTGAATGATCTTTCATTGTTTGCTAATTGTTCACAAACATTTTTAATCTTACTTTTCTATTTTCAGTGCTGGGACCAGAAGCGGGAACAGATTATAGATTTAGCCAAATTTTAAGAACATTTGCACCACCCCCACAACCACCACCAATATATCGAGATCGTTTCGATGAAAACTCCCAACATTATGTAATGACTTGATATGTTTTAAAAAACTATTAATAAAGTTTGTCTGAATTAACCTATGTTCAGTTATGTAACTTTAGNATCTTGATATATTTTAAAAACATTTGCACCACCCCCACAACCACCACCAATATATCGAGATCGTTTCGATGAAAACTCCCAACATTATGTAATGACTTGATATGTTTTAAAAAACTATTAATAAAGTTTGTCTGAATTAACCTATGTTCAGTTATGTAACTTTAGTTAAGGTTCATTTTTGTCATTATTTTTCTTTTAAGGGTAAAATTTAGCATTGTCTAAAACATACAAATATTTTTTAAATTATTTAATTCATTTGTCTTTTTAATAATTTTGTTCTTGGCAAAAGTTTTGTAACAATTTTTTCTGCAAAGATTTTCTAGTTTTTTAGGACACAGTTTAAGAAAAACAAAATTTAAACATAATTTTTGATATTCACATTTATGAGTATAACTTCTCCGTCCAAATCCAAATATTTTATGCGTACTCCAGTTATTAAGCTAAGCATGTGCAAACACAAAAATTGCGTAAAAAGCCCTTGACCCAATGAATTCAAACATGCAATATTTGCAAATTTTTAAAACTAAATGTGTTTATTAAAGAAAACAAAAATGTGTAAATTCGCTTCAAAGGCTTCTTTACAAAAAACAAGTTTGAATATTTACTTAGTTCAGACAGTACTATTAAGCCTAGCTGTTAGCCTTAAAAGAATTGTTCATGAAAAATAGAAGGGGGTATAGAGGCTGATGTCGGTTTGAATTCAGATTGAAAGAGAAAATTATTAAAATCGTCTTATTTCTTTTACAAATTCAAGTTTTAAATTAGAATCATTCATATATTACAACTTTTAAATTTTGAACTCAATTTGAAGCATTTGTGTCTCTGCTCTCAATGTATCAGGTGTTAAGCTACCAAACTATGAGCTCAAAATATCAAGATACTTCTTGAGATATCACACCAAGTCATGCTCTGCTTAAGTTGATCGGAACTCCCCACAAGCTTCATAAACTCTCGACTAGAATCTATCATCTCAGATCTTCCTCTCAAGTACATCTGTGCTCTTGATGTAGGTAAACGGTTCAATCTAAAAAGTTTGACCGAAATTATTTGTAGAGATGAATCAAAAGCACAGTTTGATCGAAAATTGAAATTAATGTGATAATAATTGAAAATCTATGTTTTATGTCAAGTTGATGTTGGAAATTGTTCTTATGACTAATTAAATTAAGTTTTATAATGTTGAAATTTAGTCATTTCGCGACATTTTTGGACACAGTTTGTGTACCTATCAATCTATCTATTGATTGGATTTGACCTTGAATTCGACAAACCAAAGAATAACTTGTTCTTTTTAAATTTACATTTATGAAATTTGAAAGATGAACTAATCTTAAAACAGGAATATTTACTTTTAAATAAGGCAAAGTTTTTTGAAGTTCTACCGTGTTGCAAAAAGTTCATTTTAATAACATTTTCTGGAGCTTGGACGGGGTCTTGGCCAGACACAAAAAATAATTGGGAGTATTGATAATGATCAATTATATAAAATATATAAATATATTCTCAATAGAAAACTTTAGCTAGTAACAATTAGGAAGCCTAGCCTAGATATCAAAACTATAAAGACGACTTTTCTGTTTGAGTTTTGTTTTTAACAAGCTTTTTTTAAATTACAAGTTTGCAAGTAAACAAAGAAAAGCTGTTAATTGACAGCTTCTCTCTGTTTGAATGCTTGGTAGAAATCAATAATTAAAATTAAAAGTCGTCTTTATTGTATTAATATGTACTACGATGACTGTGCATATATTTTTTTTTTGAAACTGACACACTTATTCTTATATTGCAATCATAGCTTTTAACTGTTTCATTCCTTGGAGCTATTTATACTTTGTGTATTATAAAATGATCAGTTTTATTGGTGGATTTAAAAAAAATTTCAAAAATCTTTTTTTTCTGTATCAAGTAGAGAAAAAAAAGTTTGAAAATAATGATGAAAATAGGATGAAAATGAAAACATTGCGAGAAAACTAATTTTAGGAATAATAAATTTCACAACCATAAAACAATGTAGCTGTGTATTTTTACTTGTAACATTTTTCTAAATAATCTAAAAAACTTTGTAAGTTCATTGCTCGGATGTATAAATTATTGGAAGGTTCTAAACATACAAAAAAAATAATAGTGACGTATTTAATTTACGAATATTTATTTACACTTATATATAATTTACGTAACAAATTTACATATTTTAACGATTTTTACATAGTTTTAGTATCTTGGTTTTGGCAAATTATTATTTCAATAGCATGGAGAGTTTAATATATTAATTATTAAACAGAAGTATATTACATATAAATCTGTAATTTGTTGAGTCTATGAATGGTATAAAATCCACTGGTACAAAAGTAACAACAATTCTTAACAGGAACATTTAATAGAAGTAAGTTTTCAACAGTCTTACTCTCAATTTACCTCAATTTTAAGAGACTACGGGTGTAATTTCACATTAACCTCCGTGCAAAGATGGGAATGTCCGATTTACAACGGTACCATTAAAATCTGTGTCTGAGCAAGTCTGAATTAAAACTTTATGTTTATTTTGATTTATGGTTTCTCTGGGAAAGTTACTCGCGCATTTCTTACTTAAACGATAGACTAGAGAAATTCACATAAATATAAAATAGTTAGAAAACGTTATCTTTCACATTTTTTATTTAAATTATGTTTAAAAGGGTGTCCTTGTAAATCTGGCATTTTCTTCTTTGCATTGAGGGTCAGTTGAAATTAAACTTTTAAACCTATATCTCAGTGACCATTAGAAAAATATTGAAATTGAAAATTGAAAATTGAAAGGGTGCTGTTGTGAATCAGAGTTGTAACTCTTTAAATGAAGGATATCTTGAAATTACGTCTACAGGAGTCTCCTTATTTAATTATTGTTAAAAAGGAATTGAGTTTTTGCCACAAACTCAAATTTTTGTATCCCTATATCTTTGCAACATGATGGTGTAAACCTTTGATATTTCAAACTTTGAATCTTTTGATCTAACAGAATTCATAGATTAAAATATGAAAGGTCTACGACATTGGGTCGCATAGATATAGAAATTAAATAATTAGAATTCGTGACAAAAATTATTTTCTTTTTCATAAATTTTTTGTGTTTTTTTATTTTTGCATCAAATTGTGTTAATATTAAACTATTAATAACCACAGTGTCATATTTATACTGTTTGTGAATTGCTAATTAGAGATACACTTTCGTTTTGAGATTTGTTTCCTCTTTGAGATTTTTTTCCTTTTTGAGATTTTTTTCCATTATTTTAGAGAAACGTTGTAGTAATTTTAAACTAAATATATTTTTTGGCCTTTTCTATCCTGTTTAAATCAGATAAGCAGAAAAAATATTAATATATGACCAATCTAAAGCTACTTTTAATACTACAAAAACAGAGAAAGTACAAAAGATAAAATTATTTTTGTGAAATTTTTTTCATACTTTCTTTTTTAAACATTTTTTCAAGAAAGCAAATCGTCGCGGAAGTACCAAGTTTTGTCCGATAACAATATACATTTTAGATAAAAACATTTGTAGGAATTTTACAACTAAATAGTTTGAGAAATAAGACGCCATTTTGAAAAAACAATAGTTTTCCCACCAATTTTTAAATTTCCCGGGAAAATGGTTGAAATTGTTTAGCAAGAGGTGGGAATGTTGTGTTGTCATATTGTTACAGCTGTCTCCGATCTGTTCATATTAGATCTGTCCGCTTTCTTCTAGAAAAAAAACAATAATTTTTATTATATTATATAATTTTCAAATAATATTTTCTTCAATTTCAAAAATTACTAGCTTGTGAACCAAACTTTGCCGGGAAACAAAGTTTTTTTTAAGACTAAGAAGACCAAGACCAAATTAAGAAAATTATAGGGAGTTCTCCAATTAAAATTTGAAGCAAATCGGTCAACTTTGTACAGCTTACTGTACAAAGAGTTTTGCACCGGTACAGCTGACTGTACAAAGGGTTAGCTATTTGTACAGCTGTAGCTGTACAAGAGACTATGTACCTTTACAGCTGACTGTACAAGGGATTATGTACTGTTATAGCTGACCGTTCAAGGGATTATGTACCTGTATAGCTGATTGTACAAGGGATTATATGTACCTGTATAGGTGACTGTACTACGAATTATGACCTGTAAAGCTGACTTTTCAAGGGATTATCTACCTGTATAGCTGACTGTACAAGGGATTATGACAAGTACAGCAAACTGTACAAGGGATTATCTACCTGTATACCTGACTGTACAAGAGATTATATGTAACTGTATAGATGTCTGTACGAGCGATTATGACTAGTACAGCTGACTTTACAAGGTATTATGTACCTGTATACCAGAAATTATGTACATGTATAGGTGAATGTACAAGGGATTACGTACCTTTTTATCTGACATACCTGTAAAGCTGATTGTACACAGGGTATAGGGTAGAGCATAAACCCTGAGATAGAAATCATAGTTCCCATGAGAACAAATCCCATATCATAGCTTCCACTCCCATCAAACATAAAACCTAGAAGAAAGAACAATCATTGACGACACTATGTTCATGTTCATGAAGTGGCATGCACTTGACATCACTATGTTCATGTTCAGGAAGTGGCATGCACTTGACATAACTATGATCATGTTCATGAAGTGGCATGCCCTTGACATCACTATGTTAATGTTCATGAAGTGGCATGCACTTGACATCACTATGTTCATGTTCAGGAAGTAGCATGCACTTGACATAACTATGTTAATGTTCATGAAGTGGCATGCACTTGACATCACTATGTTCATGTTCATGAAGTGGCATGCAATTGACATCACTATGTTCATGTTCAGGAAGTGGCATGCACTTGACATCACTATTTTCATGTTCATGAAGTGGCATGCACTTAACATCACTATGTTCATGTTCATGTAGTGGCATGCACTTGACATCACTATGTTCATGTTTAGGAAGTGGCATTTACTTGACATCATAATGTGCATGTTCATGAAGCGGCATGCAATTGAAACCACTATGTTCATGTTCAGGAAGTGGCATGCACTTGACATCACTATGTTCATGTTCATGAAGTGGCATGCATTTGACATCACTATGTTCATGTTCAGGAAGTGGCATGTACTTGACATCACTATGTTCATGTTCAGGAAGTGGCATGCACTTGACATCACTATGTTCATGTTCAGGAAGTGGCATGCACTTGACATCACTTTGTTCAAGTTCAAGAATTGGCATGCACTGTAATTACACTTCCCAAAACCAGACTTCCTCGGAAGTATTTTTGATTTTAAAAGACAGTTTTAAAAATAATGTTATGATTTAATTTTTAATTTAATAGCATTCTATCTATTTTAACAGAATGTATAGCTAAAAACTATGAAAGTAGGTGAAAAATTCCAAATTAATTTCGGTTTTTTTGGAAAAGTCATTCCTTTCGTCTATTGAGGAAAGCAATTTCTTTTTCGTAATAAACATGCATCAAATAAGATTTTGAAGATCTGAATTGGTCTAATTTTTAAGAACTCTGAATTTCTGGTTTAAAATTGCATCATCTTTGTGCTTACCAACAATGGGAGGTCCAATTAAAGTTGCAACGCCCTGGAATAGAAGGAGAAGACCAAAACTGTTTGTAAACATATCTGGACCCAGGAGATCAGCCAATACTAGATTATTATTACTGTTATTATTATTATTATTATTAAATTATTATAACTACCTAGTGTGGTTAGAAGAACGTATGCTGCGCTAGTTATACCGTATATAACAGCATAGACAAGCTGACCCACATACGCACTACAGGCCCATACTACTACTACATCTAGAGTAGCAGGTGTTCATTCATGGTTATGCTCATGTTCATGTTCATGTTCATGTTCTTTCTATCTATCTATCTATCTATCTACCTAGATATCTAGATATCTAGATATATCTATCTATCTATCTATCTATCTCTGTCTATCCATCTATATATCTACTACTCCAGATAACACACTTGTTTAGCTGAAAATGAACAGATAACACACTTGTTTAGCTGGAAATGAACAGATAACACACTTGTTTAGCTGGAAATGAACAGATAACACACTTGTTTAGCTGAAAATGAACAGATAATACACTTGTTTAGCTGGAAATGAACAGATAACACACTTGTTTAGCTGGAAATGAACAGATAACACACTTGTTTAGCTGAAAATGAACAGATAACACACTTGTTTAGCTGGAAATGAACAGATAACACACTTGTTTAGCTGAAAATGAACAAATAACACACTTGTTTAGCTGGAAATGAACAGATAACACACTTTTTCAGCTGGAAATACAAGGATATCTTCGTTGTCCTTGATCAAACAAATCGAAAACGTGCACAGTTCACTGTGAACAGTGCACAGTGAGAAGCATTTCAAATGTATTTTATTCGAAAGAAATTCGAGACAAATGAGTTTAAAATGTTTTAAACATTAAACTGGAAAAGTTTTTTAATTTGATTTTATAACACGGGGGCAATGAATATGTTCTCTGAGCGTATTTACAGGGGTGAATATTATTTAGAATTTAATGATTTTTGATAATTTGGGGAGGGGGATGAATAAAAGTACGTCCCTGCGTATTTATTCATCACTTGTTATATTTTTTTAACTTGGATTTTGAAATTCTAAATTTTTGATCATAACTTACTTTTTGCTTCATTTTTAATATCTAATGAAATATATAACGTTTAAACTTTTAACAGATAACACTCTCTACAGATTGAGCCATAAAAAAATTTTTAAAAATGTTTAGCAAAACTTTTTTCAATTTTTATCCCATAAAAAATCAATCGCGTAAGAAGTTAAGTTTTTTGTGAAGAAATGTACTTAGTCATTTAAAAACGAACTGCAACACTTAACGTTGTGACATATGTTTAAAAATTATAAATTTTTTCAGAATTACATGATTTTACATTCTTGAAATTCTTTTTTGAACTTGATTAGATTTAAAGCTTTTAACAATGTTTATTTAGTTTTTGAGTTGAGTTCGTGTGTTCTTCTTTTTTATATTTCTTGGTTAATTTATTTTTATCTAAATTCAATGGTTTGAGTTGTTTTTCTTTTTGCTTCCTATATGTTCTTTCCTTTTTTTTATTTATCTTTTTTGTCGCTAGCTTGGAACTTTTTTTTCTCCACATTTACTTTTTATATTTTACAGTTTTTCTTTTCCCTCTTGCTTCTACCTTTACATTTTTTGACATCAAGTTTCATAGATTTTGTTGTTTTTCTTTTTTATCTTTCTTTATATCTTTTCATAATGCATCTTTAGTGTAGGAACAGTGATATGCAGAAAACAATGGAATATGAAGACGACATTATAGCACAACTTAAGTTTATTTGATGTTGTTAAAAAGCACTAAACACTTGTTAAATCCCTAATTTAGTGAAATATAGGTCTGTTTGCACTGCACAGTTGTTAAGTCTTATAATTTGATTCTAAAAGGTGTCTTTTCCGATTCGCGAGTTTTCTGGTTTCAGGTAGGTAGGTAGGTAGGTCAGGTAGGTAAGGTAAGTCAGGTAGGTTAGGTAGGTTAGGTAGGTCAGGTAGGTCAGGTAGGTCAGGTAGGTCAGGTAGGTAAGGTAGGTAAGGTAGGTCAGGTAAGTAAGGTAGGTTCAGGTAGGTAAGATAGGTCAGGTAGGTAAGGTATGTCAGGTAGGTAAGGTAATTCAGGAAGGTCATGTTAGGTAGGTTAGTTACGTCAGATAGGTCAAACAGGTCAGGTTGGTCAGATAGGTCAGGTAGAAGGTCTATTAAGTTAGGTAGGTCAGGAAATCAGGCGGTAGGTCAGGTAGGTTAGGTAAGTTAGGTAGATCAGGTAGGTTAGGTATAAGGTTAATTGGTTAGGTAGGTGATGTAGGTCATGTTGGTCATGTAGATCCTGAAGGTCAGATGGGTTAGGTAGGTCATGTTGGTTAGGTAGGTCAGGCAGGTTAGGTAAGTTAGGTTTAGGTCAGGTATAAGGTCAAGTAGGTAAGGTAGGGCAGCTACGTCAGGTAAGTTAGGTAGGTCAGGAAGTTCAGGCATGTTACGTAGGTCAAGTAGGTCAGGCAGGTCAGCTTGTACCTGTAGAAGTACAATTATTTGCTAGGCAGGCTAGTGTAGTGTTCCCATCAGGTAGATCAGGTAGATCAGGTAGAAGACAGTCAGAGCCGGTCAGAGCAGCAAACATTGGCTGAAGGTAGTTAGAGACACTCATACACAATCCACAGATAACCAGGCAGGTGTTATAGAGGAATAATCTAGAAACAGGTGTTATACAGGAATAATCTAGAAACAGGTGTTATACAGGAATAATCTAGAAACAGATGATATACAGGAATAATCTGGACACAAGTGTTATACAGGAATAATCTAGAAACAGATAATTAACAGGAATAATCTAAGAACAGGTGTTATACAGCACATTTTAGAAACAGATGATATACAGGAATAATCTAAGAACAGGTGTTTTACAGCACATTTTAGAAACAGGTGTTATACAGGAATACTCTAGGAACAGGTGTTATACAGGAATAATCTAGAAATAGGTGGTATACAGGAATAATCTAGAAACAGATGTTATACAGGAATAATCTAGAAACAGGTGGTATACAGGAATAATCTAGGAACAGGTGTTATACAGGAATAATCTAAAAACAGGTGTTATACAGGAATAATCTAAAATCAGGTGTTATACAGGAATAATCTAGAAACAGGTGGTATACAGTAATAATGTAGAAACAGGTGTTATACAGGAATAATCTAGAAACAGGTGGTATACAGGAATAATCTAGAAACAGGTGTTATACAGGAATAATCTAGAAACAGGTGTTATACAGGAATAATCTAGAAACAGGTGTTCTACAGGAATATTCTAGAAACAGGTGGTATACAGGAATAATCTAAAAACAGGTGTTATACAGGAATAATCTAGAAACATACGTTATACAGGAATAATCTAGAAACATGTGGTATACAGGAATAATCTAAAAACAGGTGTTATACAAGAATAATCTAGAAACAGGTGTTTTACAGGAATAATCAATAACAGGTCTTATACAGGAATAATCTAGAAACAGGTGTTATTCAGGAATAATCTAGAAACAGGTCTTATACAGGAATAATCTAAACTCCTAAAAATTGTGCGCGATACGAGAACAGTTGCGTGCAATTCCGCGCAATTGCGTGCAACGGAATTTTGATTGGAAACCCTACGTGTTGTACAGGAATAATCTGGAAAACTTAGTTTACATAATCCACAAGCACATTACTGATGCGCCTTTGTGACCTATTGTACCTCCTCTAGTAGTGATTCTAAGCACAATCATATATCCGGTTATATATCCGGTTATATATCCGGTTATATATCGGGTTGTTTATTAGAAATTTTTTATTAGAATTTTTATTCTTCTTCATAGGTTTTCAATAAGAGGAATTATGATCGAAATATATTCAAGATTTAAATATTACGATGCAATTTATTTTAGTTTTACAAATTCTGTTCTTAATTCCAAAATAACGCGAAACAGAATAAAAAATTTAAAAAAAGGTTTAAATCTAAGCTAACAAAAGTCATGTGTTCAATACAAAAACAATTTGACCAATTCGGTTCAGCCGTGTCACATACCTGTTCATTCGCTGAGACAGGATACCTAGGATAAGCCGAGCCACGGTATTACTGATTCCAATAATACTACACCACAAGGAAAAATCAATAAACATCAGTTTTGTCAATTAGCAATATGTCCATGCTGGCCCAATATTGTACGCTAAACAGTTCTGATCACTTTTTAAAAATTTAATAATTCTGATTTATTTTATTTTCTTTTATAAAGAAAATTGGTTTGCATAATATACATTTTTTAGGTACAGTTAAACCCTAACTAAGCCATTCTTAAAAAGAATTCATCAAATGTCTCTGATAATTGAATGTTGCAGATATTTAGTTTTTTAATTAAATGATTATATAAAACTCTTTAAAACTGTTCCCGCATATTCATGGCTATTAATGTATTTTCGCAAATACTGAGATTTACGTAAATAAGTATAAACCCCATTGAAAAATTGTCAAGACGACATTTGATAAATTCTTTCGATGTAGGGCTCGTTTAGGGTTTAACTGTACATAAATATTACATATAGTGAATCCCAGATATATGAATACATAGCAAGAGTTTTTATAATGTCGTATTCTCAATGTCGTATTTAAGATCAAAAACCGCGGGAAAACGAATTTAATATATCAATTGCTGACCTTCATATTTAAGGGCTATTAATTTACCTTGAATTAATAATAATAAAAAAACAGTTCTTTTTGTGCAGATTAATGATGAAACATTACAGCTGTCATAAATTTTTGAATAAATTTCAAGACGACATTTCATGCGCGCTTGCTAAGTATTCAGATATGTAAGAATACTTGTGGGAAATTTAGGCCAGTTGACAAACCTAATTCTTTGGAAAAAATCACAATTTAAAACTTTTTTCAAACACTTTCTTTATATTTCTTCTTCAAAAATCAAGACTGGTTTAGTGAAAATATGTAAATAAGGTTTACTGAAAATATGTAAATAAGGTTTACTGAAAATATATTCAAATGTAGGATGTTTAAAAGGGAATCAACAAAGTTCACATTGAACCGAACATACAAATGTTTACAATATTGATACTTTGAATAGAGGAACAACACAAGCTAGAAATTAATCCTTTTTAACTCAAGTTTTCGCAAACGATGAGCATTTAAATAAATAAATTAATAAATAAATGAATAAATAAATAATTGAATAAATGAATTAATGAATTTATGAATTATTGAATTAACGAATTATTGAAATAATGAATAAATGAAGTTAAGGAATAAATTATAAATAGATGAATAGATAAATGATGAATAGATGAATAGAAGAATAGATAAACAGATGAATAGATGAATAGATGAATAGATGAATAGGTGAATAGATGAATAGATGAATAGATGAATAGATTAATAGAGGAATAGTGGAAAAAAGGAATAGAGGAAAAGAGGAGTAGAGGAATAGATGAATAGATGAATAGATAAATAGTTGAATAGATAAATATCTGAATAGATGAATAGATGAACACTCTGTGTATAAGTCTAAGAAAAGGAAAGACACTACAAAGTACGCAGTATACACATACAAAGCTTAAAAGTTAAAAGGGAAAGTCAGAAAAGAAAAATTATGAAAACTGCGGCGCAATTCAGAACTTAACACAACAAATATTTTAGGTCAGTTTAAAATACAGTATTCATTATCTTAGAAATATATAATGCACGATCAGACAATCCTTTAATACTGTTTAGATACCTAATAAATTGTCACAATTGTTAGAAATACCTAAAACATTGCTAGAACACCTCAACTATTGTTAATAATGCCTAAAACATTGTCAGAATACCTCAATTGTTGCTAGAAATACCTAAAACACCGTCTGAATATCTAAAATTTTGTTAGAAATATCAAAAACATTGTCAGAATTTCTAAGATAATGTTAGAAATAACTAAAACATTGTGAGACATACCAAATATATTGTTAAATACCTGAACAGATTCTAAAGGTTTGAAGCAGATAGCGAACACACTGTTAAGCAAACATATTCCACTAATAGATAACATTGCCATCTTCCAACCCAGAGCATCTAGCAGTCTAAACATGCATCATTCATAATAATATCATCAAAATAACGAACGGGCATTTTGAAACATCTAACAAAATGCCAAATTTACTTCAGTATTTAATATTTAGGGTTTANTATTTGTCCTATCCTATCCTATCCTGTCCTATCCTTCCCTATCCTGTCCTATCCTGTCCTATCCTGTCCTCTCCTATCCTATCCTGTCCTATCTTGTCCTATGTCCTATTCTAACATCTGTCCTTACATTTGAGTAAGTGGAGCAAATAGAAAAGTCCCTAATCCTGATCCACAAATAGCCAAACCTAAAAATAAAAATAATGAAAGACCAAGGAAAGATAGGGGGGGAAGGGGAGGGGAGAGAAGTGGAAGATTTATCTGGTTACATATAAAAATATCAAACATAAAGATTATCAATATGTGGAGTTATGATTGAAGACACGTGTAATTTACTTTATTTGTATATGGTTGTTAAAACAAATTCGAAATATAAGGAAATACAAGGAAATATAAGGAAATTTAAGGAAATATAAGGAAATATAAGGAAATATAAGGAAATGTAAGGAAATATAAGGAAATATAAGGAAATATAAAGAAATATAAGGAAATATAAAGAAATATAAGGAAATATAAGGAAATATAAGGAAATATAAGGATATATAAGGAAATATAAGGAAATATAAGGAAATATAAGGAAATATAAGGAAATATAAGGAAATATAAGGAAATATAAGGATATATAAGGAAATATAAGGAAATACAAGACGACTCTGTGCACTGAATGCCGCTGTATGTTCCGAGATATATAAATCTGGGTTCTATCTAGAGACATCATAATCGCTCAAGCCCGTTAAGTAGTTCCTGCTGTTCTGCACCTGCACCAACATGAACCTCTACAACGCTCCCATGATGTGACCACATATATTCGTCAATAGTTCCTTTGGTATTTTCTAACCAGCCAATGTCAATCCCCGCTGGTAAAATTATTTTAAAACATTTTTCATTTTACTTTAAATAAATGTTAAAGTCAACAATAAAGTCAACAATGTTGTTGCTACGAAAATAAAATCTAATGATATTTCATGAACTAAAGTTTACCTGTCACAAAGGGACGTTTTTTATCAAAGTATTGAGTTATACAATCCAGTCTAGGCAGGTAGATTATTCCAAGACCCAAACCTAGTTTACAAAATATTATTTAAAGGGAGTGTATACCCAAACCTAGTTTATAAAATATTATTTAAAGGGAGTGTAGTCCCAAACCTAGTTTACAAAATATTATTTAAAGGGTGTGTAGTCCCAAACCTAGTTTACAAAATATTATTTAAAGGGAGTGTAGACCCAAACCTAGTTTACAAAATATTATTTAAAGGGAGTGTAGTCCCAAACCTAGTTTACAAAATATTATTTAAAGGGAGTGTAGACCCNGTTATCCGTGCTAACAAATAACATGAGGGTTCTCCTTGTTTATAAAACAAAAACAAAAAATTCGCGGATTTTTAAAAACAGATTACTTGGATTTTATAAATTTTCAAAAATCGAATTTTGATGGATTCAGACTTTTGAAAATTTGATCGTTCATAAACCTTCCCTGGGGTTTCACGAGCTCCCTCAAAAAATTGGGCCCGATCGATTCAGTCGTTTTGACGTTTATTGGATACAAACAAACAGACAAGCCAATAATATATATAGAAGTTGATTATATATAGCTGCTGATAAAAATTAAGCTTTATACCACCATGAAATACAAATGAGATTCCTTAAATGTCGTCGTCCACAGTTGTATGGGTCTTATTGTAGTCATTTTTATTGTTTATATTACTATTGATCTAACAGAGAGTAAATTGTACATTCAAGTGTTTTTATTCTTGAATATACAGGGTTTCTTACAACGGATGAGACTTCAGAGACGACTTTACGGAGTTATTTACAAAGAGAATAGAATATATATTAGAGTGGAATTTAGACGATCCCTCGGTATGCATTTTGTCAGTCCCTTTCAGCCTAAAAGGAAGTTCAAAGTATACAAATCATGTAAAAATTCACAAATCATATGCAGTAGAGTATATTAATATAGTATATTCCCTAGACTATCCATTTCAATTTTGATTAGGTAAATAAAAAACATCATTTGATTTATAGTTATAACGGAAAATCATCATTTGTAAAGTGATAGGCATAGGGTCTATGTGAAATGATCATTGGTTAATTAGGAAACCAGCCTATTTCATAATTTGGTTTTCTTTCAATATTAATTTTAGATTTTCTATAAAATGATGTTCCAGGGCCCAAAAGGTTATATAGCACAAATATGTGAAGTACACCTGCAGTATGGAAACAGTACAACAAAATGGCCGTTTTACACTTTTTTCTAGTAAATTCCACTCTAATATATATTCTATTCTCTTTGGTTATATAATCTTTTACCTTAACTTCATGATTTTCTACAACTTTCTTTGCAAAATCATTTAATTACGATTTAAAGACATTATGAAAACCGTAGACTTAGTATAAACTTGGGATCTTCATATTGTATGAGATTTAAGTCGTCTTTACAGTCTCATCCTTTGTGGGTGACTCTGTATCTATATATGTGATCCAGGCTTTATTAAGTTTACACTAGGCAAGAAAAATATTTATATATAAAACATTTGGAGCTCATTATATACATTCATATATATAGAATTAGATAGATAAAATGATAGATGGATATATAAATAAATAGACAGAAAGATATTTTATAGGAAACATATTTTATGACAAATTCATTTTATTTAAAGTTATTTTTAACAGTAAAATCACTTTCTTACGGCGTGTTTAGTTCTCTAGTTCTCTAGTTTTCTAGTTGTCTAGTTAAAACTAAAATGAAATTAGATTCAGTTTAATTTGTAAATATAAAAGTGTGTTTACCAAAGATAAGAGAGTTACAGAGATCGATTAACACCTATAATATTTTCCACAACATGTTCAATTGTGTACAGGTACTGTACACGACCAATCAGCAATCATCTGTATTCAGGGATATTTAGGGATCCTTTGAATAGGAAATGAAAAATCTTTGAAAATAAACAATATTCATAAACATTATGTTTTATGTTATAAATTGGAGTATTTCTTTAAACGTTGTAAAACTTAACCCCTGAATGCAACAAATGGCCGTGAGATGTCAGTCAAAAAACATTAAATGGAACCGTAGCATGGCGTGCCGGGACACTATAGGCCTGCTCAGCCTATCCAGGTAGAGTGTCTGAGCAGTCTGTGTAGTCTGTGGTGTGCACTGTGCAGCACGTCAAACTAAAGTAAATTTTACGCCAAACTAAAGTAAATTCACGCCAAACTAAAGTAAATTTCACGTCTAACTAAAGTAAATTCACGCCAAACTAAAGTAAATTTCACGTCAAACTAAAGTAAATTCCACGTCAAACTAAAGTAAATTTACTTCAAACTAAAGTAAATTTCACGCCAAACTAAAGTAAATTTCACGTCAAACTAAAGTAAATTTCACGTCAAACTAAAGTAAATTTCACGTCAAACTAAAGTAAATTTCACGCCAAACTAAAGTAAATTTCACGTCAAACTAAAGTAAAATTCACGTCAAACTAAAGTCGTACCAGTAATGTCGCATAGAATATCGTGCATAATTATGTTTGAATGGAAGGTCACATGAAATTACATGTATAATCCCGTTCATCACACTTTTCTTCTAAAATTTATTTTCACTGTAGAAATGTATTGCTTCAAATATCACTCAATAACAAGGAAGACACTCACTTTAAACTTTAATATCCTAGGGTCAGAAACACTGGGAGCCCAAGGTTAAGAGTAAGTTAGTACTGTAAATTCAAATCATAAGGCGTTGAGACTGTTAAAAGTCTTAAAATCTTAAAATCGATGCAACTTTTCATAACAGTCTGGATTGATATAAAAAGTGATAAGTTTATTGACACTTAAAAGTCGGCCCGATCGTAACTAAACGGAAATAGATGTCTGTATATTTGTTTCTAAGAATGTAAATGGGATAAATATATGTTCTTGTATCACATGATATAATCGTAATGTGAGGAATTTTACACACAAAGTACAACTGGAGAAGGGGAGTACAATCAAGGTTATAATGCAAGGAAAGTTATTTCAGAGGTGTACGCATCTTTTGTACTGCAGTGTACTATCTCTGGGCGGTAATGTAAACACATAAAAAGTCAATGAAATATTCTGGTCATAGGAAACTATTAGGTGAATTATCAAAATTATCAAAATTAAATGCTTTTAACCTCCTCGGATACTAAACGAACACTGATGCATCTATTCTTGTTTACAAATTCAGCCCAGAGATAACTGGTTTCAATGTGTACGCAGAGTACACACGACCGCAATAAACTTTCCTTGCATTACATCCTTGTTTTTTCCATAGTGTTTTCAAATTCAAGGGACGTGGCTGGAGTAGCTATGAGTTTTTAAGAATTCAAAAATATTTTTAATTTTTTTATATTATTTATTCAGTTTAAGAAAAGAAAGAGAGAGTAGTCAGTCACGTGACTTTTTATTTTAGCCAGATCAAGTCAGAGTTGATGCAGCAAAATTATGAAAAAAACCTATTATTACTGAAATATTTTAAGTCTGATTCTTAAACGGCAAAAAAGTTTTGACATCCTTAGATGATAAAGGAATTGAGTCTTAGCAACAAATCCCAATTTTCTAATACCTATATATCTACAACCAAATTATGTAAACCTTAGATATTTTAAACTTTGATTATTTGATATAACAGAAGTCAAAGTTTGAAATATCTAAGGTCTACAACATTGGGTTGTTAAGATATAGGGATTTAATAACCAGAGTTTGTGGCAAAGACTCAATTCCTTTAACACTGGAGAAGTTTAGCGCAGTAATTTCCGTACTTTGACAATGCTCCTTATGTCCAAAATGTTCATATAGATCCAGATTACTAAGAAAGGTTTTCAATTTTTAAATTTTTGTAACTGGTTTGCTACTTATACTTTATTGTTGCCCTAAACATTTTTGAATTATATTAAAAAGTAATTAGCAAAATTCTGAACAGTCTGTTTTATTTTTATTTTGGTGTTATCACGCATCCCTGACCCTTTAGTAAAAGTAAATTCAACCTAAAGTTTGACCGCGTCAACCTTGTTGCACCGGCTAGTCCTATTGAGTGTTTGCTTTATTTACCCAATGTCCGGGCGATACAGTACAAACTGGGACCGGAAAGGTTGACCCGGCTCGGAAATTCAAATGTACTACGGCTACCCCTGAGCTGAGAACTTTAGAATTGTGGATATCGAGATCAATGCTTAATTTCCTCATTTTATTAATCTCAAGATTGATTTAATCTTTAGTTAGTATCCAGGAAAGTGAATAAAATTCAACCAATCAGAGTAGCGTTTGGAGAAACCCGAACAGCCAATCAGAAGCCGAGACATTTTGAATTTTTCCGCGCGCAATCCATGAGAGAATTCCCATTGGTCCAAAAGAGAGGAATAAAAGGGAAATCAAAATGGTCGACAATGGAGATAAAGATTTAGCAATCGGGATTGAGGATTAAAGTTTTAAGGATAAAAAAAAATACTTTGCATTTCAATGTCAATAAAAAAATCCGCGTATTTTTTATTCCAAAAAATAATTTAATAAACCAATGAAGTCTGTAGAAAGGTAAATGCCTTGAATTTTTCTAAACATAGTATTTGTATGAGTCAATTGTTTTCTAGTATTATGTAATATACCATGCTAAAATAATTATCAACACGTTTTGCGTTATTTCCCTTGAAGTGTGCAAAATAAGAAAATAATTATTTCAGCAAATTTTGAATACAAATAATTTTCAGCATTTTCTCTTGTGGAAAATTACGATTTAGAAGTTAAAGATACATTCCAATTTAAAGGTTGCATGCACGATTTACTATGGTATCCCTTAACATACATGCAATATATGAGTAACAGAGTAAAAAAGTCGCCTTATATCTATAAAAACAATAGTATTTCTGTATCAAATGTATCCAATTTATAAGATTAAAAATTCAAAAGTAATAAATAGAAAAATCTATAAAAAATAGTGTTTAATTCTATTAAATTCTATTTTTAGCATTTGCGCTTCTGCTCAAAATCCTCGATTTTTAGGTCGAAAACAAGGATATCCTTATCACTTTTGATCATACGAAGGTTTACTGGGTACAAATGTGAATAGAACCAGAGGATTACATTAATTATGAGACAGACTTTTTAGAAGCATTTAAAGTTTTCAACAATTTGATAATTTAACAATTCAAAAAGAAAAAATTTAGAAAATATTTTTAATTTTCAACAAAACAATTGTTTTAAGTAAGAATTTGGGATTAAATGAAAATTAAAGGAGTTTTTAGATGAATTCTAAATTTTAGATCACATAATGATAGTTTGAAATATTGAAGGTTCACACCATCAGGTTGTAATGATACAGGTATTAGAAGATCAGAATTTTTGGGAATAGCTCATTTCCTTTAAAGTAGAATAATAGATAGATAGA
>NW_019397406.1:0-50183 GCF_000591075.1 Eurytemora carolleeae
AAACTGACCGTAAAATGTTTACAAAAGTTCTAGGTCCCCTAGATCCCTTGGGCTGTTCTTAGTCCCCTCACCCTGAAACTCGCGTATAGGTGAATTAATGAGTGAATGAATGAATGAATATAAGGATGGATGAATAAATTAATTAAACGGAACCTCTGGAATCAGATCTAATGGAGAAAGAAGGTAAGTGATCCAAAAAAGAACCAGAGCGATTATTCTTAATTGGAACGCGAAGTTTATTCCGTCATCTGAAATATGAAAACAAAATTAAAGCTATTATAATTATAAACATTATTTACTATCTTTACATCACGCAATATGCCACAACAGGCTTTAGTCGAGAATCGAACTTAAAGATGGTTTTAATAATGACACCTTACACAAGCGCTTAAAAGAAAATGGTACCTAAACAAAACGGACCCTTAAACAAAATGGCGCCCTGAACAATATGGCGCCTTTTAACAATATGGAACCTCAAACAATATGAAGCCTTAAACAATATGAAGTCTTGAACAATATGGAGTCTTAAACAATATGGCGCCTTAAACTATATGTCACATAAAACAAAATGGTGCCCTAAAAAACTTAGCGCCTTATTCAAAATGACGCCATGAACAAAATGGGACCGAAAACAAAAAGACTGCACACGTGGTTTTACCTCCATCAAAGAATCGTAGAACAAGATGGCGGAGAAGAGTTGGCACATCACGGATTATTTCCAGAATTGATCTTGGCTCTCCTGAAAACAAAAAAATACGATAATTGAATATGATTATGTTGATGAAGACTTTTGATGATAGTGATGATAATGATGATAATGATGATAATGATGATAATGATGATAATGATGATAATGATGATAATGATGATAATGATGATAATGATGATAATTATGATAATAATGATAATTATGATAATTATAATAATGATGATGATGATGAGGATGGTAATGATGGAAATAATGATGATAATGATGATGATGATGAGGATGGTAATGATGGAAATAATGATGATAATGATGATGATGATGATGATAATAATGATAATGATGATGATGAATTTACACTGATCGATGAAATTGATTTTGATGATAGTACTGATGATTATAAATATAATGATGAAACGTTAAGAACAATATGACAATGATGTATAGAAAATGAACACAGACAATGACAATGAAAATTATACTAAAAGTGACATTGACAATGAAAATTATAATAAAAGTGACATTGACAATGACTTTAACATGACGATTTAAAAAGGACAATTGAGTCATAACATTGATCATTGCAAAGACAATGACAATGGCATTGACAAAATAAAAAATAATAATAAAAATACCTGAATGGCGTTTATTATAAGCGTAAATATGTTCCAAAACTTTATTCCTTATCTCTACGTCTCCAGGTTCAGCAGCTGTTCTTTCCTCTGTTAAATCAACATTTTTAGATTAATGCAGAGAAAGAATCTTTTCCCTTTTTTAAATTTGTTGGAGGTAAAAATTCAATAATTTTATTACTGGGTGCTTTTGTTACATTTCCAGATTTCTGAAAATATTTAATCATTTCAAGAAGCAAGATCTTGATAAAAATTAGATTGAATCAACCCAATTATGAAATTTTTATTACTCAACACTCAATTTTAATCCCAATTCTTTTCCAAATTCAATGACTTTTAAAATCAAACAAATCGAAATTCATTGAAAATTACCAATTTATTTAAGCTTTAATCACATTTTTAATCAAAAATCCCCTCCTAATTTCAAATCCAAATTTGAAAAAATGATTCCTTGACTGAAGTAAGACAAGAGAAGAGTAATTCTTTGCCGACAATAAGGGCAGGTGATGGCGGACAGTTGAGAACTTCTCCGCCAAACCTTAAAAAACATTCGCCATATATGTAAAATGTATGTACACTATAACAGTTAGTCTACACTATGTGCTTTGTATGCAATGTGTACGTTATGTACGCTATGTGTACGTTTGTTATACAGATCACGCTTCGTACTTAAGTCTGTACTGCATCTCTGTTCTACTAGTATTCACTATTCAGCCCTGTTTTCAAGACGGAGAGTAGGAAGCTGGAAACCTGTTTTTTCGCCGACAAATTGTTTGTACCGCGCATGCGCAGCTTAACTCATGTGTGTTTTCTCAGTTTTATTCCGTCAGTAACTTAAAGTAATTTACTGTGTTAGTTTTCGATGATTTATCGTGCTTTTTTGGAGGACTAATGTGGTAAATATCCTTTTTAATATATTTAGAATTGTTTTGTGCTATTGTATGCTCATTGTCACGCATTTTCAAGTTATAGACGGAGTTTTTTTAATGCCTGCCTGATCTATGTATTGATTGGATGATAGTTGATCATATTTTCTCGAAGCTTTTTCTGTAGTCTACATAAAGTATTTTTCTCAGATTATAGGTCTGTGCATCAATAAAGATTGAAGCTATTCTGGTTTGATTCATTATGAGGAGAAACGAGAGTAAAGGATCTTACAATCAGGCTCAACGAAATACAGCACGGTAGTTGTCTATATATATCTTGAAGTCTTTAGAAAAATCGCGGGATTGCGTAACAACGTTATATTTATTGTTGCTATGTACCATACCTCTAATATACAGTTTCCACAGTAGCTGTGTCCACAGTTAGTTTGAACTGCAAACCTAGTTTCTGATAAACAGATAGCACAGTCGTCAGTAATAGTTCTCGTAGGTCCTAGATAGATAGATAGATAGATAGATAGCACAGTCGTCAGTACTAGTTCTCGTAGGTCCTAGATAGATAGACAGATATATAATATCAGAAAGAACAGTCGTCTTTACTAGTTCTTGAGGGCTCTAAGTATAAATACATAGATAGACAGGTAGATAAAATCAAATATAACAGTCGTCTTTACTAGTTCTTGTATGTCCTAGATAGATAGATAGGTAGATCAAACTCATATTCAGTTAATCTTTGGTCGAGTTAAAGCAAGGTATCACATTTGAAATCTGTAATTATTTGTTTTTGTTTATATATTGTTACTTTTATCTTTTAATTCTTTTAAATTTTAATTCTTAAACATTTATTATTCAAATTTCTTATTTTGTATGTATTTTAGAATATGCCCTGAAGATGGTTAAATAAACCGAAAATTTGGCAAAAAGAGTTTTTGTTTCACGGATCTGAGAGTGTTAGATTTAGAAGAATTGTAGATAGGTAGATAGATAGATAGATAGTTAGATAGATAGATAGATAGATGGATAGATAGATAGATAGATAGTTAGATAGATAGATAGATAGATAGATAGATAGATAGATAAACAGATAGAACAGTCGCCAGTAATAGCTGTATGCTCTAGATAGTAGATAGATAGATAAATAGATAAATAGAGAGATAGTGAAGTATATTGAAAGGTTGTACAGTCTTCTGTAATAGATCTTGTAGATCCTAGATAGATATATATGTAGATAGGTAGAATTAGAAGGAAAGATAGATAGATAGATATATATATGTAGATAGGTAGGTTTGTAGGTTGGTAGGTAGGTAGAAAGCAAGAAAGAAAGTAAGAAAAAAAGATAAATAGATATATTTGTAGATAGGTAGGTAGGTAGGTAGGTAGAAAGAAAGTAAGTAAGAAAAAAAGATAGATAGATATATATGTAGATAGATAGGTAGGTAGGTAGGTAGGTAGGTAGGTAGGTAGGTAGGTAGGTAGGTAGGTAGGTAGGTAGAAAAAAAGAAAGAAAGAAAGAAAAAAAGATAGATATATATATATGTAGATAGGTAGGTAGGTAGGTAGGTAGGTAGAAAGAAAGAAAGATAGATAGATAGATCAGCCTTTTATTCCACATTGAGAGCATATTCATTTTTAGCGGAGTCAAAAAAACATTTATAGATTAGATAATACGAAATTGAAATTAGAATTCTAGAGAGATTATTTTAACATTTATTTTTGAATTTCAATTTTAATTCTAAAGAGATATATAAGATAAAGACAAAAATTTCCTGTATTCAGCGAGATAAATATAATATATTTTACCGTTAGGGTCCAAATTTGTTCGCGTATTCTCCTAAACAGTAAATAAAATTTACAAGAGTGAAATTTATAAAAGTTGATGTTTGATTATATACAGGGTTACCCATAAAGGTTGATACTTCAAAGACGACTGTACGGAATTTATACCGTCTGTTTCGTTATATTTACGATTCTCCGCCACTGTAAACTTGTTTCTGTCTTGTAAATCATATAAAAAGCTATTCAAAGACTATAATCGTCGTATTTTATAGTTTTAGGTCGTCTTTGCAGTCTCATTCCTTGTGGGTTACCCTGTATATATAATTATATACACTCAAAGGTTCCAAAAGCACAATTCAGGTTACTCGATCAATGACAATAATGAGATGTTATAAATTTAAATATTTTAGTTAAGCCAAATATTAGCTCCGTTTAGTAATTGTTAGCTCAATTTTACAAACAGTGTAGCCGAGCTTAAAAGTTGATGGCTGAGGTTAACAGATTGATAGCTGAGTTTAACAAGTTTTATATGTCATTAACTGAGTTTAACAAATGTTTAACTAGAACATTATTAGTTAAAATGATATCAAACAGTTAAAACTTTCAGATAAATCTTTGTTAATTATTTCTAATAATGTGTTTGTGTTAGATATTCTTTTCGTCATTTCTAACAATATCTAGACTAAAAATTTTTAAAAAATGTTCTTTAAAAATCGGGTTATAAAATTTGTTGTTTAATCCTCGTTTTAGATAAAATTCCATGGGCAACGCCAGACACTTGAGCTAGTAAGGTTTTATTTCAGTTTTCGTACCTGTGAATTAGTAGCTAGGAAGGATAAAGATTGATAAAGGAAATAGCAAAGGACTAGTGTTACTCCTGTCAAACAAACCACAACCTATAATCACGTTAAACTAGAGTAAATTTTGCTCCAGAAGAGATGGTGCTTCTCTGGACAGGGGTATTTTGGTCCACTAGCAACTTTCCTAGAAGTTTTTGTACTTAATAGGCAGGTTTAGTCTAGAAAAATATTCAAGGGGCCAAAAAACTTAACTTTTATGAAATTAACACATTTTTATTTAAAAATTGGGTTTTACATGAAAAATGATTGTAAAATGTGAGGAATTTTAAACAAAAATATATTGATTGTAATTATTTAAGATTTCCCAATCGTAATCACTTATATTTTAAATGTAAGAAGAACTTTTAAATTTACTGTCCTCCTTACACCAAATCCGTAAACCATGTACTCGCGCACATCCTTAAAATCCAAGGAAGTACAGGGTGTCACAATAAACATGAGAATTGAGAGACGACTTGAAAGTCGTCTTGGATTTTTGATATTTAATGCATGGCAAAAAAATGAAGAAAATGAGGCAGTACGTCTTAAAAATTGACGAAGATATTAGATATTCGGACAATTTTAATTTATTAAATAAATTGAAATTTTCACAAATTTGCAATATCTCCAATAATTTTGAATATACATAAATAGTAGACAACATTTTAAAAATCTCAAGGCCAGGCGTTTTCGACGATATATTTGTAATTGTGTTCATGAAAAAATGCCGCATGGATCGGAGACGATTAAAAGAGTCGTCACTGGTTTTCCGATTCCCATGTTTGGTAAATTGAAAGGATTTCACTGTACAGTGGATTTTGAATGCAAATAAAAAGGTAATAATATTAAGCATTTACTTTGAAAATTCGAAAATGGAGATCTTATCTTAGCTCATAAAAATTTTTTTAATACGTGTTTTAATAACCATAATAAAATTTTTTTTCAAGTACTTCTACAGTCAAGGAAATTTAAAATTACAAAAATGTTGTGCCCAAATATTGCATGTCATCAAATAACTCGGAAGAAAAAGCTTTTTAAATTCTTTTCATCAGCCAAACAAGTTTGCTTTCCTGAATCAAAATCAAAACCAGTGTCGTAACTTCAGTTCTCAGTCTCATTATTTTATAAGCTAATACTTAAAATAGCACTTAAAAATACATTTTCATGTATAAAAATGTGATTTTATTTTTTATATTAAAACTTACCTCGTCACCTAAGCCCTCTATTTCAAACATTTTAGAAAACAAAATTAATGATAATTTTTATTTCATTACTTTACTTTGGTAATCTGAAATTTAGACAATAATATTATAAATTTAAAATTCCATGTTGAGACAAAATTATGCATAAAAACGAGTTAAATAATTCTTTACCCTTTTAATCAAATATTATCGTTGTTTAAGAACGTTTTCTAAATCTTGAAATAATACATAAATGTTTGATTATGCTTGCATACTGTGTTTAGAGACCATGAGAGTGAAAAATAATCTCTGCTGATCTCCTAAATAAATTCACGAATAAACTTAATACATTTAAAATCACATTATTCAATTAGTTAATTTTAAAATAAATATCACTTTAAACTAAATCAACATTTAATACACAGCACAGCAGGTCTTTTAGGACTCAGAACAGTTCTGTACAGGCTCTCAAACAGGATCTTGTAGGACCTCTAAATGGGTCATTAGAGAACCTCTAATAGGATCTTGCAGGACCCAAAACAAAAACTTGAAGGACCCCGAACGATACCCAAGGAACCCAAATGGAACATTAAAGACCCCAAATGGGCCATACCACGAATTAGCCCTTGGGCTTTGGCCCTTGAGCAAACCCCAAACAGCACTTTGTAAAGACCAAACAGAACCTTGATGTACACCAAACAAGGCTATTTAAGATTTTGCAGTTAACAGGACAATTTAGGACCAAATACAGGACTTTTCAGAACCCTAAAAGGAGCTTTTAAGAATATAAATAGGTGACAATCATATCAATTTAAACGTGCAAGTGACTAGGCAAGTGTTTGGTTGGGAAGTGTTAGCTGAATTGGTGAAGTGTCGATACATATTTATTTTTATGCAAGGGAATTATGAAAGCAGCTAAATGGATTAGTAGTTCGGATCAAGTTAGGACTCTTTTTTATATAAGATGTCAGAAAAATTTTTGTTTCTAACCCAATAAATTTTTCTTAAATACTAATCCTAACACAATTTTACATTTTTTAGTTTGAAGTGCAAATTTAGTCTTTATTAAATAATAAACTTGTGGGCTCTTGTGTAAATATTTTGATAAGACATAAATGAAAGCAATACATATACATAAAGTGAATCGATTTAACATTTAAACATTTTCTTTAATTTTAGGGATTTCATTTTCTTCTGGTTTGATTGACGATTAATTAATCAGTAGATCAGGTAATTAGTGGATCAATTGATTAGATTAGTTGATTAGAATACCAGTAGATCTGTTGACCAGTTGAACAGTAGACCATGAAGATCAAGTAGATCAAATAGATCAGTAGATCAGTATATCAGTAGATCAAGTAGATTAAGTAGATCCAGTAGATCAAGTAGATATTAAGTAGATCTAGTAGATCAAGTTACTCAAGTAGATCACGTAGATCTGTAGATCAGTAAATAAAGTAGATCAAGTAGGTCAGTAAATCAGTAGATCAAGTAGATCAAGTAGATCAGTAGATCAAGTGGATCAAGTAGATCAGTAGATCAGTAGATCAATAGATCAGTAGATCAGTAGATCAAGAAGATCCAGTAGACCAGTAGATTAGTAGATCAAGTAGATCAGTAGATCAAGTGGATCAAAAAGATCAGTAGATCAGTAGATCAAGTGGATCAAGTAGATCAGTAGATTTGTAGATAAAGTAGATTAAGTAGATCAAGTACATAAAGTAGATCAAGTGGATCAAGTAGACCAAATAGATCAAGAAGATGAAGTAGACGAAGTAGATCAAGTAGATCAAGTAGATCAAGTAGATCAAGTAGATCAAGTAGATCAAGTAGACCAAGTAGATGAAGTAGATCAAGTAGATCAAGTAGATCAAATATCTATGGAGCAAGTTCTAGCAATGTGTTGACTGTAACTTCTTTGTCTCCAAGGTTGGTTGAGTATATCTCCTGAAAAAAAGATCAAATGTCAGAATAAAGGATCTAAAACAAAGATCAAAATGAAAGATCACAAAATATGGATCAAATGTCAAAGCATAAAGAGATGAAAGTTAAACTGATCAAAGATGGAGAATATAAGGTTTTAGAAATGTTAAAGACATCTCGTAAACGGAATAAAAAAATATAAGATAAAGATACAGAAATCAAAGATTATCGAAAAAATCAGTTTAAATATAGATTGAATTAACTTTCGTAAAAAATATCCAGAATGGTTTTATCTAAAGGATAGATTTCATACTTAAGAAGCTATATCACTGAGAAGAAACACTAAAACTTGTTATAGAATTATCTATGAAGTGTTAGGTAAGTATTCGTCTTTACCTTAATTAAAGATTTCTCTACGCCAGGAAACATTCTGGAGAATTCTTCAACATCTTCCTCCGACATCACAGGTGGAGCAGGCTTAAAAATAACAATAATAATCATAAAAAAAATATTAACATAATAATAATAACAATTATAATGATGATAATGATGATAATAATGATTGTTGATGACAATGATGACAATTATGACAATGATGACAATGATGTTAATGATGATAATGATGATAATGATGATAATGATGATAATGATGACAATGATGTTAATTATGATAATGATGATAATGATGATAATGATGATATTGATGATAATGATAATGCTCATGATGATACTAATGTTGGTTCTAATGATGATAATAATGATAATGATTATACTCTGCTGTACTGTACCTGTTGTACTGGTAAGTGTGTTGGAGTGTAATGCATAGGTTTCCCTCCACTAACATTAGGTACAACCAGAGGAACTTGGGGACCAGGGAACCCAGGACCAACTACTGAACCCTGCAAATTCATTTATTCATGGCAAAAAGTATTTTCTAATTTGAACAGTACTATTTAATCATTCGTCTGCGTAATAATAAGGAAAATATTTTTGTTTTCTACTTTTTAAAACTTTATTTCTTGATTCTGCTGATTTTTTTTGAGACAATTTCATAGCAAAACCGCAATTTTAAAATATTTACTTTTAGATAATAAAACAAGGATATCGTTATCATTTTTCAAACTGAGGTTTATAAGGTACTGTTGTGAATCCTGTATGTAACTATTTTAAATGGAGGTACACTTGAAATAACGACAAATTAAAGAAAAATATTAAATTGATGGATTTGATCCCAATTATTTACGTCTCAATCTCATGTAATTTGAATAACCTCCCAAGTTGAGAAGATTTGTGTAGACTTACTTAAACTCTACGGCCTATATTATTAATACTAGCTCCCCAAGTGACGATCAATGCATTAAAAGTCTAGTATTTACATTTTATAATATAACAATAAAACTGATCGATCATCGTTCCACAGAAGTCATGGTTAAACTCTCATCAAATCCTGAACTTTGTTCGTGTCAACTTACCGGTTGAATTTTTTGCATGCTGAGAATAAGATGCAGCATTCCTTCCTTCCCATCCCCTTCCTGTCCACTCAACGGCCACCAGTCATCAGACAGCTCTCCCTTCTCCAGTACACTGTCAGGGATCCGTAGCGAGGCATGTGCGATTAAAGTATCTGAATTATAAATACTTCTAATAAGAACGGTAAGGTGACCCTCCATGCAAAGATGGCAATGTTTTGTCTTATCAAAGAAGAAGTAGATATCATTGGTCATAATTTTGAAAACTTATTTTTTTTTAATTGTTGGTTCTCTACAAAAGTGACTTGAGCTGTTCTACTGCAGGAAAAACAGGAATTATCAGAATTAAAGAAATTTAAATCTAGAAAAAAGAACTATATCTTCCACATTTTTGATCAGATAAAGTGTTTGAGGGTACCGTTATGAACCAGGCATTGCCATCTTTGCATGGAGGTGGGAGAGTCACTTGAAACTACGCTTACACTTTACAGAAATTACATTAAGGTTAGATTGTAGTTGTTCTGGCTTAATTATTTAATCTATATCAGATTGGACAAACTTTAGTCTTGAGGCACTTGGATGGTAAATTGAAGAAAAAATACAGTAAACAATACAGATTTCAGGGTCCACAACATGCAGGTAGTACAGTACAAAATAAACAATTGAAAATACACAGTACAAAATAGACAACAGACAGTACCCAGTGCAGAGTACACGATGGGCAGTACATAGTACAAAGTAAGCAATCGAGTATACACTGGGCAGTGAGCAGTATTGAGTACCAATAGACAGTACACAGCAAAGAGTACACAATGGACAATAATAAGTACATACTATAAGGTACTATACCTGTGGAGAAAGTACACTCGTCGTAAATCTCGACATCAAGGAATTTAGTTCCAGGCATTGTCATACAGTTCACAGTTTTGTTCCATTTAGGCTCCCTAAACAAACACAATAAGTTATAACCAACGTCGTCGTATATATCAACAACATGAAGACGACTTTTGAGTTCAATTCTGATTTTAGTCAGCACTATGCTCAACACTTTAGAATGATATATCCTTAATCCTGAGAACAGTCAATAGAATGCTTCCTAAGTAAATGTCGCCTTTTTAATTATGATTGAGAAAATATTTATATTTGATGTCCTAGCTATTTATTATTTATTCATTTATGATATAAAATTAATATCGGTATTAAATCGAAGAGATACTCACAGATCTCGTGATCTTGATATCCAAAGTGGACACTTTCAATTTGAGGATCAATGCGTAATCTCTTCATTTTACTTAATCCTGCAGGGTACGCTAACCAGGCGGGATATAGAACAAATATAAAATATACATGTAGCAAATAGTGTAAACATGATATACTGGAAACCTCCAGTACATTGTACATTATTAACAATTTATGTTGAAGACTATACATAATAACATTATTTATTGAAACTGCGTTTCAATTGAATACGTAGCATGATTAGATTAAATCATGTGATATACGTAAATTGCGCTATAAATATGTGTGGAGATAGCTAAACTGCGTTATATCTATTATCGCTAATCTTATAAATACGTACATTAAACTTTCTTGACCTGTGCGATTAATACGTAATATGATTATCTTAATCATGTGATATAGGTACAAGGTAGGAAATGTAATTACATCAATTCACGTAAACTTGTGACATAAGATATTTAAATAAAGTCAGTTCATAGAATAACTTCATACTGTTTACTGCGTGAGAGTAAACCTGAAGCCCTGTTTTAATAAGCAGGTCGGATTGTCCCCATCATTTGGAATCGATATATATAGCTTGTTAATAGCTATTGATATCTAATTAGATAAGATAAGATAAGATAAGATAAAGTTTATTGCTAAAATACATGTATCTGTATACAGAACGAGTTTACAATTACAAATTGATTATTATATTAACAGTACAAGTATAAAGCAATCAGGTGGAAAATAGCTCTTGGCTGTTTTGATTATTTTTCCCGCTTAATTTCAATAATGATAACAACACATTTCAATTAAATAGATTACAGGAGAACTATTAGAGATCAGGGTGCGATTTTATCTTATGCAAAATAGTTTATACATTAATTAGTATATCATATCATCATATCATACAGCTAGGGATGCGTCCAACAGCTCCTTGACCTACAAGGGGTATGCCATCACAATCCCCTATAGGTGAAGGCTTTTCAGCCTGACATAATTTAAATCCTAACGTCGGACACACGACCAAATTTGAGCCATGTCACCGGTCTGATTCCTTTTGTCAGCTAGTTGCCAAACAGTTGTATTAAATACATATTTAAATGCTGACATAGAGAATCTCCCTCCCGGTTAACTGAGTGTTTAAAAAGGGTATTCAGGAGTTGAAACGAATAATTTTAAAATGAATTGATAAATTAGCTTATAATAAGTTATTGAGCTATAGAGAAGTGAGTTTAACGTAATTTTCTGACATGTACACAACAAATATCAAAGCATATTAAAACATATCAATTAGTTTTACATGAATTGATACTTGATCAGACAACACTTTAAATTAAATCAGATTTTGCCATGGAGTGTCACTTCAAATTGCGCTTACAGTCCCTGAAACACATAAATATGAAAATTATTTGAATAATCCCTGACCTAGCTCCATTAGTACAGGTTGGAGTTTCATAAATCTGATGTCCTACACGTATTCTGGCATATGGGTCCATTCTGGTCACACCATAGTTCTGATCATTGCTCACAATTCAAATATTCCTCTAAAATGTATGGTTGGCTAAAATGAAAGGGAATGTTGGCTAAAATTAAAGTGAATGTTGGCAAAGATTAAAGGGAATGTTGGCTAAAATTGAAGGGAATGATTGCTAAAATTAAAGGGAATGTTTGCTAAAATTTAAAGGAATGTTGGCTAAAATTAAAGGGAATGTTGGCAAAAATTGAAGGGAATGTTGGCTAATATGAAAGGGATGTGTTGGCCAAAATGAATGGTGGTGTGCGCTAAAAATAAACGAGCGTGTTGGCTTTTACAAAAGTGAGTGTTGGCTAGAATGAAAGAAAACTTTACACGAAATGAAAGGAATGTTGGCTAAAATGAAAGAAATGACAGCTAAAATTAAAGGAGGTCGACTTAGCTAAAAATGAACAGTATTTTTTTTAATAAAAGGGAATGTTGGTTATAAGGAAAGGGAATGTTCACTAAATTAATAGGGAGTGATGGCAATTAATTTAAAGGGGTATATGAAAATAAGAGAGTTCAGTGATTCTTCAGTTATACATTCATATACACTCCTCGGGGACAAGACAAATGTTCATGTTAATTTTTTATTGATATTGTATCTCCCTTTGATAATTTAGCTTCCACAACAGTTATGGTAAGACGTCCAGTTGCTCGGCTAGTATCCAGTCCCTAGAATATTATCATTGTTTTGGATTTCCAGCTTTTTCTTTTTGTGGATATTTTTGTAGTGGTTTATTATTCAATAATTGTCTGAAATATATCTTGAGTTATCTAATAATTGAGGTTTTTTAACATGTTACTAAATGCGCGCCCCTAATAGGTGTTTTACTAAATACTCTCAAAGTAGCATAATTACCATTTGGTTTAACGTATACAAGGAAGTAACGTAAAAAATAATTACACTTTTTTCCCTTTCCTACAGGAGAGATTTTAGTGTTGTAAATACAAATATCTATTATCTAGAAAACAAAATTGAAATGATTGTTAAATTTCATGTTAATGTGGTATTTTGAAATATTCCAAAACCCACGGATAACTAATAATCTTTAAAATTTAAAGGATATTTTCAAAAACTAGTATCTAAAAAAAATTTGAGCAAACATATTCTAGGAAAAAAAGGAAAGAATAATTAATTACCCCTGCTGCCTGTATAATCTGCCCCTGTCCCTGCTGCTGTTCTTGTAAATTTAATTGTCTCTGAAGAGCTAAGGCCATTTCCCGATCTCTCTCCTCTTCAGACAATGGCTGCTCATCCACTTTAACAAAACATAACAGCTAAAACCTTGTATTTTTACACTTTACAGCAGGCGCGTAGTGGAGGTTTAGGCTAGGGGGGTACATGTCTAGGGGGGGCCCCCCCTCCACTACGTGCCTGTTTTACAGTCATACTTACTGGACAAATTAGAGACGACCTTAAAAATCGCCTTTAATCTTCGAATGATTTCGTTCAGAAAAAGATAATTTTGATTTATTTAATAAATTGAAATCTTAACGAAGTTCTTTATATCTCTGGTAATTTTAAAAACACAAAAAAATGCTATATGTTATAACGTGATTATTTTTTGTAATTATAAGATTGAAAAATAAATGCTGCCAATTATTTCGAAGAAAAGTCGTCTCAAAACTGTCCAGCAATACCGTTTTTTGTGAATATGATTGTATTGTAATAAATCGTGTTCGTGCTTGATGCGGATTTTGATTTCGAACCTAAAAAATAAATTGGCAACAAAATATTTTTGGCTATGAAGCAATGTTTGGCAATGCTTCAACTTATTTAAAGGGACTGTCCTTGTAAATTTTAGTGAACATCCATTTCAAGGGGACATAAATCATGAAAGTAACCTTCAAGTCTTTATGGGCCTCACTGTGGTGCATACTGCACATCTAGATGCATCTTTAGGGGAGGGGGTGGGGTGATTGGAAGCTTACATGGTATCCTGAGAAAGGTTTCTGGGAGCGGACCCAACATTGCTCTTTTCCTACGCTCTGCTCGTTTTTCCTCGGCACTCATTTTCTCCTTTTCCGACATTTTTTCTGAAAATATAAATTTATTTTGAAATTCAAGATGGCGTCTTTGAGTCATTTCTTCTTCTTTTTCGTGGATTTCTCTTGCACCAGAAGACCCGACTGTTCCAAGACTTGTCTGAAAAAAAATCTCCAAAATATTGCACCTATTAAAGCATTATTTTTTCATTTACCATAATAAATTTTATTAAGAAGTAAGATTGGCTCAAAATTTGTTATTTGCTTTAATTTTACCTTGCAGCGTTATTTATGTGTTTGAACCGATCTGGTCCCAGATGAATCCCTCCATACCATCTAAATACAATTTCTTTAAACTTAAACTCAATCAAAGCATAAGTCTAAGTTAGTAAAGTCAATGCCAGTGCCAGCCTCAATCAATCAATCAATCAATCAACGCCCTGTGACCCCGTACATTGCAATATCAGAACCAGATTTGAAGTGAATTGCAATCAAATCATAAAAAGTTAAAACTTCGGAATTTTGGGAAATTTGTCATATCGCCCCAGCGCCAAGTAAATATGTACCTTGAGACAATAACCAGAATATTTTTGACATCCAGGATCTCCAGGAGATGGAGCATACGTCCTCCAGCAGCAGATTCACCATCATCCTCACAATCCTTTACATTCATATCATCATTATCATACTTTGTCACACTTTTGTGAGTTATCTCTGCGTCATTTCTCATATTTGAATCCGAATTAGTGCACCATCACTTCTAAATAATGCACCATCACTCTGCGTCCTACAGTTCATCCTTCCCAGTGGTTCATCCTTACATAATACATACGTTGTACGCGTAATTTCAATTGACAATCAATGCAAAGATGGCAATGCCCGATTTAAAAACAGAACCCTTGAAACCTTATTTAGATCAAAAATGTCGAATATTTGACTCGGAAAATTTCTCCATTGCTTCTTGTAAGCAAGAAATGCGGAAGTTCCTATAGCAGAGAGAGAGAAATTGAAAATGAAAAAAAAAGTTCAAAAAATTAACTATTTAGCAAAATGTTGCAAAAAAGTGTATTATAGTAAACAATAAACATTGGCCCGTTGTCCGTGGGAATTTCCAGAAATGAAATCACATCTAAATAATTACATTAAGAAAAAATAATTACCTGAAGAATTGAATTTTTATCCTGACAGTGTATTCTGTATGCGTACATATTATGCGTAGCGTTGGCAATCTTCTTGTTCTCGTACAACTATTTGGTCCAACCAGTCAAATTATCTTTATTTTTTAAGGGACTGTTGACTTAGTTTCAAGTGTGTTTATCCATTTTAAAATTTACATTCTCTATCTGCAATGGCATCCTTAAAACCTTTCTATGAGAGACAATGAGAAACATATATCGTCGTTTTTCAGAAGGGGAAAGGACATCTTAGCTATTTGTGAAAAAAAGAAGAAATTGGCAGCTTTTTTCTACATTCCATTGAATTAAATGGAAAATGGAAATAAACTTAATCCACCCTCTCGGTAGTTCTACCCTCCCTGCTGAAAACGAACAACCCTTTTTTGACTGGCTTCCCTTATTTATGACAGCGTGGACCTCTAGCGTTGAAGTTACTACAGCAACATGGCCCTGAAAATATGCATTATTTGAAATTTTCATAAACGAGGTTAGCTTTTGGTGCCATTATCGATTTACAACGGTTGGCGGTGGCCTTTAACCCCTAATATATTATAATAGAACTAAATTACTTTTCCTATTAAAAGATAAAAAAAACTTGCTACCTTTTTTGTAAAACGCCAACGGAAAGTTTCTAGAAGCCTCGAATTCAGTTTACAAAATTTTAATTATGATTACTAAAAACAAATAACATAAGACTGCACAGTGCACACTGCATATAGATGTAAACTGCTAGAATAAGATGCATCAATGTTTCAGACTGGGCCAACTTAGAAGTGTTTCAACGCCTTTCCTTTAGAATTAACCTGTACATTTTAGAACTGTAATACACTTGTTTATGGCAGTAGTTTTATGAATCAGAAATTGGAAAAATCCTTATCAAGTTATGCAATATGCATGAATTTTTCTACCTGAAATATACTTCTTCTATCTTCAAAACATTCTCCAGTAAATATTGTTGGACATACTATTACCACATCTTCACTTGTTGAACTGAAAAGAAAAATATTTTTATCAAAATTATTTTTTTTTAATCATAAAAATGTCAACCATTAGTATTACCATGAATATGAATTTGAACACCAGTTCCGAAATGTCTTTTAGAATAACCACTCTCCAGTATACATAATGAGGATTCAAATCATCAAGATGTATTTAAAAAATAAGGCTAAAATTAAATGTCGTCGTTTTTTTGCGATATTCAATACTATTTTTTCTTTTACCTGTTAATATTAAAACTAGATAATTTATCACAGATTTGTTCCGAATTTACATCATCACTGCTATCCGTACTTGACAACGACTGGGTTCTGAAGAAAATCATCTTAATTAACAACACACAATTTTACCTGGTTTTAAGAAAAATTAGGCTACGATACAGTGGGAGCAACAAAACTGCGGAATAGACGACGACATCGACGTAATCTTATGTGTATTTGAGAAAAACAGTTTTACCGCCAGCTTATCAATTTACTTTTTAAAATAAGAAATAAATAAAACCGTACAAGAACATCTTTTCGAGAAGTATAAACAATAAACATACCCCTGCAAGTTTGTTGAAAGATTCTGAAGAAAAGTCCTGATTTCTTCAACCCACAGGAAGACAAGACATTCTCCTAGATTCTCCAAGTAAACCTGGTCCAGTCTTAAACTTAAGCTTATCCTAGAACAAAACATCAAGGATCAAAGCTTATCTTAGGCTCCTTCTAGAAACATGCATATCTAGGATTCTCCAAGTAAACCTGGTCCAGTCTTGAACTTAAGCTTATCCTAGAAAAAAACATCTAGGATCAAAGCTTATCCTAGGCTTCTCCTAGAAACATGCATATCTAGGATTCTCCAGGTAAACCTAGTCCAGCCTTGAACTCAACTTATCCTAGAAACAGGAATATCTAGGATTCTTCAGGTAAATCTGGTCCAGCTTTGAACTCAAACTTTAGAAACATGAATATCTAAGATTCTCACGGTAAGCCTGGTCCCGCCTTGAACTCAAGTTTATCCTAGAACCAGGAATATCTAGGATTTTCCAGGTAAACCTGGTCCATCCTTGAACTCAACTTTATCCTAGAAACAGGAATATCTAGCTAGGATTCTCCAGGTAAACCTGGTCCAGCCTTGAACTCAACTTATCCTAGAAACAGGAATATCTAGAATTCTCCAGGTAAACCTGGCCCAGCCTTGAACTCAAGTTTATCCTAGAAACAGGAATATCTAGTATTCTTCAGGTAAACCTGGAAACAGAATGTTAAGGATTTTAGCTTATCCTAGAAACAGTTATTTCTAGGATTCAAGCTTATCCTATAAACAGGTATTTCTAGAATTCTTTTGGTATACCTAGAATAGTCCTAAACTAAACCTGAAAACATATTTAAACATTAATTTTCAATCTAAATTAAACACCATTTTATTCCAAAGTATCAAGTTTTTTGAAATGCGTTCATAATTACATAATACTGAGAAATGCTAGTAGCCAATTCAATTGTAGTTTCTCAACAAAGTCACTTGCCCATTTATACAGCAGGAAAACATATAGAAATTAGCAGTGCTAAACACTTTTAAAACCTATAAAAACGGCAATAGCTTCCACAGTATTGATCAGATAAAAGTTTCAAGGGTAGCGTTGTGAATCGGGCATTGCCATCTTTGCATAGAGGATCATTTTAATTTAAAATTACTCCTAGAGTTCGTTAAATTTGAAGCAAAAGATTGATTTTACCTCTGCTCAGAACTGAAGGAAGGAGCTGACAGTGTGTAAGTGGGGGGACTGCGGCTAGGATAACCTGATATCAATCAACGTATCAATCAATCAATCAAGACAATTTATCAATCTATCAATCAAATCAATTTATAAATCAACCAATTAAAAAATTTATCAATCAAAACAATTTATCCATTAAAATTACAAAAGAATAAAAACAATAAAAACAGTTTATCAATCATAGATTTTGAATTTATCAATCAATCAAAAGTAAACCAAAAACCAAAGGAATTAGTAAAATAATTATCAATCAATAAAACAAAACAGATAACCAAAACAAAATGAAAGAGAAACTGTTCGTGCAATGAAAATTGACCTGGACTAAGTAAAATGCTCAAAACTACACTTGGAGTCCCATCCTCTTCAACCTTGACTAAAATAAATAAAATAATTAGTTAAATAGTAAAAGTAACGTATTACTTTATGAAGTAAAATAGTGCGATATAAATATTACATACTTTTATCGCCGCTGAGGATAAGAAAAAAGACCTGAGTATGAATATTCATTTTCAATCTGTACACAGTTTTCATAAATAGAGGTGAGCGCTTCTATCTCTTCAATCTGCCGCGCAGTGTTCTCGGGATCCGCCATCTTTTCATAAAAACAAAATGGCGCCCATTTTTAAATTATCTGAAAGAGTACTTATGGTAAGTAAAATGCTACACTTATCACAGGTTCAAATATTAAAAGTTCAGGTCACAATGAGTACAATTTGACATAAAAAGCATGAAAAAAAAAAAAATACTGCAGACATCAAAATCTTGATCCTCGCAGATGAGGAATACGAATTGGAACATCCGTAACAATCTTCTCTAGCCGGTCACTTAAAAATTAAATCATTAATTTCAGATTCAATATCATCTTAGTGATTGGTCAAAAAAAGAAACAAAATTACAGTTGTAAGGAGACAAAAATGCAAGGAAACTGACAGTATACATTCCGTACGTTCCTCTCTAAATTCTCATTCTTTGTGGTAACTCTGTATTCAACAAAATTAATTTTGAAAAAAAACTTTTTTGCATTTTTAATATTGCATCTCTAGAATTTTAAGAGAGGGGGTAAAAAAAAGGTTTAGAGGGGGATGATAATTTATGGTTATAATTATAGTAATTATAATTACAACAACAATAATACTAATAATCATAATAATAATAATAATAATAATGATAATACTGATCCACAGATACCCTGTGACCCCTGTTACCTGTTTTGAACCTTGATTCGACGGAACAGATTCTTTATCCCCTGGCAGACTGGGCGGGGGTAAACCTGGTTCTTCCCCTCAATCAGGACCAGCTTTAAGCATAACCATCTTATCTCATCCTTCACAATCAATCATCAATCAATAAACTAGTCACTCAATACGGACCAGCTTTGAGTATAACCCTCTGATTTCATCCCGCAAACTCACTCACTCACTCACTCACTCACTCACTCACTCACTCACTCACTCACTCACTCACTCACTCACTCACTCACTCACTCACTCACTCACTCACACAATCAACCAACTTGTCACTCAATATAGACCAGCTCCAGGCATAACCATTAACAGTTAACTCAATCAATCAATCAACAAACTAACCAACCAAAGCAACAAGCTTGTTCCGTGAATTCATTTACAGTTCTATTAAACAAAAGGGATTTACCTTTAAGATGGGAGTGTACCTGGCCACAACATTAAAACGGCGTAAACCTGCCATTAACACTCTCCATATCCAGCTCTCCTTGACAGGAGTACATATAACTTTTAGATTTTACAAAATAACAAAGATATTTTTATTAAAATAACAAAATTTCTCAAAATCATTAGGTTTTATCAAATAATATGTTTCACCTTAACTTGACCTCCTCTGGAAGCTATTAAAACATCCAACAAGCAGGTTAATCTCTTCAGTGCTGGACAAATTATAAGTAAAGACAATTTCTCAACATTCAATTTTTTTATGTAAGACGTAACAAAGAAGGAAATTTTAATCGTCCAACGGTATTTTAACAAATTATTACATTTAAATTATTAATAATTTTAAAGAGCTATGATTAAAAGTAATTTAAGGAGATCACTGTTTTCTTATCATCTATGTGAATTCAAACTTAGCGCTGCACGGATAAGATTAAACAAAATAATTCCCCTCTCAATCTAAAAATAAATTTTTTTTTACGAAATGTTGTGAATAGCAAAAGGTTGTTTAAATAGCAACAGAAAAGCCCAAATAGTCTTAAATTTTGTGTTTTATTTCCTAATGAACAAGCTAAAAAACATTACAACTTACCAATAAATATTATAGCTGCCAGGGAAGTTAGTGATGTGTTAAGTGGATTATTAGTATTAAAATAAAGAGGAACTAAATATCGTCCACAGAAATATTGGAACTTGCTGAACACTGTGGAACCTGTACAATAAATATGTCTTCAGGGATATTTTATAAGTTATGGGTGTCTTTTAAGTATCTTTCTTCATTAAACCTGTGATTGAATGAAATGTACAAAATATGTGATTTACAGCTTATATGACTTGCGGCTTAGTTTTATTCTTATTTTGTAAGTAAATGTGACATTCGGATGCAATCATTCTCTTTCAGAAATAAATTTCAATCCGTTCATCTTCATGTATGTATTTTGATTTATAGTGATAAATTGTTTTAATTTCATATTAGATTGTAGGCTTTCCAATCTTCCTGCATCTCATTGATTTTCCCCCAAAACAACCTGACTTACCTACTGGTTTACATAGTTCAGGCCATTGCATTGCAAAACCAATGTTGGTATTGCTGAAGGAGTCAAGGTTCGGTTCAACGCTTCTAAAAGAGATCAACGTTATGATGTGTTTATTCTTAAAATTAAAAACATTATGAATTACAATTTAATGCTCAATAACCTGCTTTCTATGTTTACATTCGACCCACAGAATGTAAACTGAATGATTGTTGGATCCAGAAGGTTAGACTGGGTTTTCTTAACATTCAGCCTAATTGTTAAAACGTTCAGAAAATTCTAAAAAAAATTATCTCCGATGGATAAAAAATTCTGACTGGAGAAGTCAATATCCATATACAAAATGCTGCGGTAAAATGAAGAGGAGTATAGGCTGAAACCTAAGTATCTCAGGAGTTGATCGAGACCCATGAGAGTTCAATCTAATGTTCCTGATTCGAGAAATTGATATAAAACTGTGACAAATTAATACAAAAATCGGTATATACCAAATTTTGCAGGTTAAACAGATCATATTCAGTAAATACGCAACCAATCTGAAAACGATGACCTCCCAGAGGAGCCTACGTAATTTAGGTTTGTTCCTATTATTATTTGAATATGATAACTTTTCATTTTAATAGATTTAATTGAAAATTATTATAAATAAATATATGTATGATTATTTATACGTCCATATCACGTGACCAGAACTCCCACCAATATGGCAGTGCAGTATTATTGTCACATGTATTTGCTAAATATGATCTGTTTAAACCTACTATTTTTATACAAAAGAACCCGTGTCAAGTAAGACATTTTGTAATATCTCTTTCAATATTAATAGCAGCCGGTTCTATTTTTGAACGTAATTTGACCTTCTAATGACCTCTTACGACCTCTAATGACCTAAATGACCTTCAAAAATGAAATTGTTTTAACTATGGCTTCATGCATATCAAACGATTAACTCCTAAGTAACTTTTAGGTTTTAGCCTATACCTCCTTTCATTAAGAATAAGAAAATTGTCATCATATAAAATAAACTAAAAATCAATGAGTAAGATAAGTTGACTTACCTACAATGATATTCGGGAAATCCTAGGGCAGTCTTATTCAAGAAAGCTTGTGCTCTATCCTTGTTGGTGGAAACAAAAAGAAAATCATCAGCTCCACGCAGAAAAATTTCCTTAAAATTTTATTTCTTTTATTCTTCCACACATTTCTGAATGGACTACGAATTATAAAGTAACCCTACTTACTTTTTCTTTTAATGGAGATCTAATGAATTCAGTTAAACAATGCTGGGTCATATGTCCATAGTAAATATTGGAAAGCAGAGGTGACAACACATCTCCTTGAAGAATCCCCTTTCTCACTAACAATGATGTTTTTTTTAGTTAGAAAATGGCTGACTACCTTCTTGAACTTAGACAATTGACGCAAAAAATATTGATCAGAATAAAAAAAATAATTGTTTAAAATAATTATAAAATTTTACAATCTAAAAATCTCTTTAACCTAGAAACCTCAGGTGGCTTTTACCAACAGGAAACTTAAGAACGTGAAGGAACAGTCTTTGTTGAATTCGTTCAATCTCTTTCTTGTTCTCAGGTGATTTGTACTCCTCTAGACACTCTCATGTCAACATGCTTTCAAGTTTATATTAAGTGAATATGTTGCTTGAGGCAAAAAGCTTTCCAGTTCTGGAGATTTTGTACCTTGTACTTTAAGCATAGTTTAAAAACTTAATAGCATAACAGTGTTCCTAGTATCTGACTCAGTTTTCGTAAATCAATACTTCCATATGCATCTGAGATATCCACAACAACCCAATAGACTGGAACTTCTAAATAAGATATAAAACAAGATGACTTTGCTGTTAAATTCAAGCCTTAAAAACTAATTGTAGTGTCTTGTTTTTTAATTACCTGGTACTGGTAGCAAAGCAGAAGAAAACTCCGACCAGAGATTATGTAGCATATTTCCTACAATTTTTTAACACTATCAGATTTTTAGCCTTTAGTGTGGAAGCTGCCTGCTTTACCTGTATTTTGTAAACCTGGAGTGATCTTTAGAGCAATTGGTTTTAGTACAACCTTCATCATCTAAAATACCAAACAAATCTAAGACATTTTTGGAGGGATTGTTTAAAATCAATCTCTGATATCTATTTAAACTAAAAACTATTTTGGATTTGTTAATACCTGTGTTTCATCCATAACCTTCTTCTCTACAATACAGATTGGACGTACTCCTGCTAAACTCTTCTTAGGTATAAACCTAATAAGTACATATTTTAAACTTTGATTTAGTAAAGCTCTTCGCCAATAATAGGAATATCATGAATTATTTTATTAAAGGGAGTGTCTGGTTAGACATGGTAGTTGAGCTAAGAATACAGTATATATTAATAATAATAATCGCTGTTAAACCTTCAATCTATGTTGTAGCGTTTAAGTTCCAATGAATCAACCCAGTTATGAGCTAAGTGTAAATTCAGAGGCGGGAGACAATTTTTTAGGATTCATATGAGACCTATAAGTCGGTTTGAACGCCGTACGGTGTATGATTATTCAGAATGAGTAAAAATTAAATCATTAAAATCCTCCTGGATTGACTAACCAGCCAAGCAGGCGTGCAGGGCCACAACCCGGCAGGTTGGACAATCTGAAGGATTTTAATGATTGAATTTTCACTCTTTCTGAATGATCATACAGCGTTCAAAAGTCTTTTTGGTCTCAAATGATTTATTGAAAAATCTCTACAATACCGTATTCACAGCTCAACTACAAAGTCAAGCCAGACACTCCCTTTAAGGACTATTTTATGAGACCAGAAAATAAATTAGAAATTTAAGATTGTAAGATCTGAGGATCTTTATAAACTAATGTGTGTTCAGGGTGTTCAGCGACAAGATGTTATTCAGTGTGTTCAACCAGGAATTATCTTCAAACAATCGATCAATCACACGGAACTCTACATGCACAGTTTTCTACANGTCATGCATATAATTAACCCTGGACTGATTTATTGTGTTTTCAGTTCACGGTTGAGTCCTGTATAAACTGCCTACCTGAAATATATACATAAGATTTAATCAGTGCAAATAGAGGTGAGCCGAAGAGAAAGAGTTCATGCTCGCTCTTATGTTTGTAGTTATTACCTGGTCTCCTATAGGTAAAAATGAGCACAAAGATTAGATAAAAGATTCTAATGTACCTCAAAATAGAGATGGAAGGAGGAACAACAGATTTGGATTGAAGAACGTGAAGCTTAGAAGATGAAATTGGGAGATATTTCGAGGATCTTTTTAGCTCAGCTAAACCTATGGAATTAACACACTCATTAGATATTTAACTTTATTTTTAATACCAAGGTCTTCTAGAAAGCCATTTTAGGAAGCGAAACTGATCCAGCCATATCATTTGTTCCTAAAAATCATTGTAACATACCCAAACTATCAAAATCTTACATTTTCCCCTGCATTTAGGGAAAAATGTACATTTGAGTGACTTGACCCTTGAATATTTTCTAACAATCTTCAATAGTTATGAACAAAATATTTAAAACAATTAAATGTTTTAAGCTAAAAACACCTGAAAACACAATTGATTGCCAGGCAGATTTTCTGAAGTAGAAAATTTTCTGTTTTCCATGAGATGCATCTGTTAGTTTGAAGAACCCCCTGACTATAGATTCCACCAATCTAGTCAGGATCCACTTCACCAGCTTAGCCAGCAAATTCAAGCTGAGAGACTTGTCTACACCAGTTAACCAAGGTACCTGGATCCAATTAGAAACATAATAAATGTCTTTAAAAGGACTGTAAGCATAATTTCAAGTGACCCTCCGAGCAAAGATGGAAAAGCCCGATTTACAAAGAAAATTTTTGGCTGATCAAATATGAATAAGATATCAATCTTTTTAATCCTTTAAACTGTTTATTTTCATTTGCGGTTTCTAATAATTAAGTCCATTGAGAATTGAACCAGGTTTCTTTTGAATGACCCTATCTTAGTAATAATAGTCACCTCCTGTAATCACTGAGATGTAATCTTTAAAAGGAAAGGGTCTTTTTGGACCACACACTTATTAAAATTGGTACTTAAAATCATTTAATCATACTCGTTAAATTGTTCGGGCAGTTTCTTTTAGAGGTAAGCATATTTTCTTGTAAAGGTTTTTTACCTCAGTAATTTGGAAGCCTTGAAGTAGAGTTCCAAGAGGTATTTCCATGTTTTTAGGTGAATTGAGGAAGAGACTAATTGAACGCATCAACATTCTAGCAGTAAAAATTCCATACTCATATTTTGTTGTTATATCAGGCAATATATAAAAATTATGGTGATGTCAGACTATGTATTATCTCCTAGATGAAGATTCTATTTTGTCATTAAAAATGTAAACTCAAACTAACCTTTTATTCCTTGTTGTTCCAACTAACTTCTGAATACCAATTTTATGAAGAACTGATCGAAGCAATGTAATAATCTTAATAAGCTCTGTGGCTCCAACCACCCTTGGACAGTGATGATCTGAATTCAATAGTTTAAATTTAAAATGATCCAGAAAACTGAAAAAAAAATTAAAGATGAACCTCTTAGTCTTGAAAGGGAAATCATATCATTGAGATTCATTGTTAACCATGAATGATATCAAAATTAAATACAGACCATCAACAAATTCAAGGAATTATCTTTAACATCTCGAGTAAATCTAAGACGTACCTACAAGAGCTTTCATGGAAACCTTCTGAAGTCGTTCAAAAACTGCCTGAAGAGGAAGAAGAAACGGTTTAGAAAATAAAACCTCTCTGCCAGATAAAAATTCAACTCCAACCTAATTGAAAAAAAAAAATTAAAAATAATCATTTACAAAGTTAATCCTCAAAAACACTGCATTTTAACTTTTAAAGGAAAATTGGACTATGGGAGAAATAAATGTTTAAGAAAATGACTCTAATTATTAAATAATGTTACTGTTGATTAAAAAAATTAACCTGCATAGCTAGAATTTCCTCCACAAACTTGAAACAATTCACTATTTCTGAACTATATTGACAAAATCTTAATCCTTGTTTAGAAATACATTTTAAAGAAACAAAGCTATCTTGTTAATTGCAGAGAAATTTAAGAGATCTAATTACAAGAAATTAATAATTAAACTTAATGATTCCAATGATTCCAATGATTCCAATGATTCCAATGATTCCAATGATTCCAATGATTCCAATGATTCCAATAATTTTAATGATTGCAATGATTGCAACGATTCCAACGATTTAATTCCTATGATTCCAATGATTCCATTATTCCAATGATTCCATTATTCCAATGATCCCGATGATTCCAATGATTCCAATGATTCCAATGATTCCAATAATTCCAATAATTCCAATGATTCCAATGATTCCGATGATTCTACTAATTCTAATAATTCCAATCTTTTTAAAAAATACATCAGGTTTAATGGATTTCCCTGTTATATATAAAATGTGGTGAAATCCTTTCTCTGAAACAGTTTTTATGAAGGTTCAATTTCCGTACTGAAGGATTTTGACAAAACATTTAAGAAAAGCTTATCCTTCAGAGCGTCAATACAAAATGAAGTGATTTGAACTGCCTGAAATTCAAGATAAATTAGGTTTTATAATTTAACGGGAGTGTGTATAAATTTTGGAATGTGGTATGCAATGCATACTACTAATAAGCATGATTAATTTGGGACATATTTCTATATCGGCCGACCAAAACTGGAGGTTATTTGAAACCATATTAAATATGGTTATTATTATTGGATTTATGCCAAATTTTCTACTTATTTCTAAGGAAATATTTTGCTGAAAAACATTAAAAAAGCTTTAAAATTGAATGAGAAAGAGCACTAAAACATGGGAAAAAACTCTTTCATGAAATGATATTTTTCTTAAACTTTATAAATGTTTATTATTTATGTATATGAAAAAAAATCCTTCCTATTGGTGATTTAAATTTCAAACTGGGCTTATGAGCTGTTCTCTTTTCTAAACAATTAAATACTGAAAAAAATATTAAAAATAATTATGGTAATACTATTATATTTAATGTTTAGAAGTTTGTAATAACAAATCAAAAATCAAACCTTTCAATAAAAGACTACTAGAAATTTAACTTTTAATCCCAAAAATGAAGTTTTATATCCATTAAAAAATTGTATATCCCTTAAATGTAACTTTTTTTCCATAAGAAAAAACTTAATATTCCTGAAAAAAAACTTGGTATCCGTAGAAAGATAGTTGATAGCCCTCAAAAGAAAGAATATTCATGACCTTAATTACCTATAGGTTCTTGATTTTGATTTTTTAACTTGGCAAGCTTTCGTCTTTCTCTCCTCTTCCTGTTCTTGCTTAACTGCTTTACACTAAAAACCCAATAGTGTGTTAAACGAGGGAGGGAATGCTTACTGTATTAAAATCTCATACGAGGAGAAAAACTGCCGGATGAGCCTTCCCTCTCTCGGTTAAAGTTATTCAGTAATTACCAAAAAACATTTAGCTAAATGGAAAATATTAATGGTTTAACAGGAAGCCAACTCTAAAATAAAAATCGAGCCTACAGGATGGGCAGCCGCTAAAAGCTAATTGCATCTCTGATAACAACAAATTAAGGGGAGTGACCGGCAAGGTACGGTAGTTGAACTGAGATTTCAGTAATATTGAGAAATCTTTTAGGATTCATTTGAGACCTATCAGACGTTTATACGGTGCATATTTGTTAAGCAAGAGCGCTAATGCAATCTTTAAAATTGTCCATTTGAAATTTGTTCGCAGATTTCATCAAATTATTCAAATGTCGTTTTTTTTTTCGATAAAAATTCTAGGAAATCTACAGAAAAAGGTGTTCAACAATGAGACATTACAGAAACCAATAACTGAGAAAGATTACTTATTGTCGATGATAAGAGTTTACTTTGATGTTCTCAACCTGTTCCTAAACAACTAATTACTTTACTGTAAAATTTTTACTATATTATTTGTGGTCGTCATTGAATAATTTAAATAAAACCGATTCTTAAAATCATCCCTCCAAATGGACGATCTATGAGGATTTTTAAGATTGCATTTGCGCTCTTGCTGAACAAATATGCACCATAAAAACGTCAAATGAATCCTAAAATTGTCTCAATAATACTGAAATCTTAGTTCAACTAACATACATTGCCGGTCACTCCCTCTAAGTGAATTCAAAAATAATCTTTGTCTAACAGAAAGACCAAAAGAAGACTTTATTTACAACGGTAGCCTGTAATCTATATCTTAGTTACAATGAGGAAAAATTCGTCATTTTTAAATCTTGAAATAAAGTTGAAATCTGTCCCAGACCCATATATTGGCAGGGCTTTTAAATTTTAGATAACCCATTCATAATAATTCATATCATTTTTTTCACACAGACAAACCATCATGAAAAAATTTTCAAAGACAAACCCCACAATCATCCAATTTTTTCCCAGGATAACCTTGCAATCATAAAATCTTTTTCCCATACAAAGGTTGGAAGTGTGCCACTATGCATCAAACACGTATGTAGGGTATCTTTAACATTCTTAACACAAGCATTAAACATAGTTTTCATTGACGTAAATCAATAATAACATTCAACACTTTTCATTACTCTACCTCTGATCATGATAGTTAACACCATCTTTAGGTGGAACAGCTTGAAGAATTCTTGTTGGTTTGTTTGCAACACCTTGAAGAATTGAAATTGGTCTTGTTGCAACATTTTCTAAAATTCTTCCAGTTTGTGTCACAAGATGCGATTCATTATTTTGAAGTTGGGTAAACCGTATCTCCATTTTCTAATCTGAAAAGATTTACTCTTTAGAAAAAGATCTAGAAACCAAGATGACAGTAAAAACATATCATTACGTTTACAAAAACAAACAATGCTAACAAGTTATTAAAAAGCATGTATAAATAGATATGATACAATTTTACACTTTTATATTTATACATATTTTCTTTCGAATTCATTTAGGACTTTTTTCCCTCCCTTAACCCCATAAAAAAAATTTCAACCAAAAATGTTGTTTTTTTAAATAAAAATAATTAACCTAAGTAAACATATAAATGAAAAAAACACGCATTAATTCAGAACTGTGGATTAAACAAAATAAATTAGATTAAAATTCAACAATAAAAATAAATGTACTTTAAAGGTATTTGCATCATTAATATCTATTTTTAAAGAATAAAATAAAATCATTAAAGTTAAAACTTTTTCTTTAAGTAAATATTGCCTGTTTTTGAGAATTTAAGAAAAACTATCATAATTATAATCATTATAAAGTATCAGACACAGAAAAAAAAAACGCAACTCAAATAAATAACTATCACAGAAACAAGCGAGCTAAAGATACGGAAACATTATGATTATTGATCAAACTCATTTTCTGATGAAATAAAATGAATTAAAAACTATTTGGAAAATTTAAAGATTTCATCCAGTTATCAACGTTGTTGATTAAAGGGATCTCCTGTTATACGAATACCATAACAATACAATAAAAAAATTTAATGGCTTTATTTAAAAACAAATGACGTGCACCCTCTGGATTAAAGTAAGAAAAAAATATTGTGAATTATTCATGGCATTCTGGAGATAATCTCTTTAAATGACCAGGACAAAGCATGTAACTTTAAATAACAGAAATGAGCTTGAAACTAAAAATATGAAATAAAGACTGCTGTCTGCTTCATACCCCTTGGTTTGGAAAATATCATCGCTCCGAAGAAACACTAAAAAAGTTTGCATTATTAACATTCAATTTATTGGCAGATCAAAGATATTTTAATTATGTTTGCTCCTTGTTAGATCGAAAAGTACGTTTGTATATATCCTCTCAGAAATCTCTCATTTGTGTGTAACAGGCATATTTGAGGAATAAGTTGTTTCAACTCGGAGAGTGGGAGGGGTAGGTGGGTTAATATACGAGATTTGAAAAAATTTTAAATAAAAATTCAACTTACGAGCTTTAAAACTTTTTTGATACCCACACAATTATTTCAAATTCAGTAAAACAAGCTAAAATTATTTATTAAAAAGGGGAAGGAGATTTTTTTCTGAAAATATCTACGAGTATGATAACCCCGCATTGCGTGGGTGGAGGGGGGGGGGCTCTCTACACCAATTTGTAATCATACCAAACAAATCAGCTTCGCAGCAAGTGTGCTCAAAAATTTGTAATCATATAGCACACAGTATACTACAGTAGACCGTACCTATCAGATGGTCAGGTCAAATCCTCATCTTCAGCCTCATCTTCGGATACCTCAACGTTGAGATCTCTCAGCCTTGTCTTGTACTTCACCATCTTTTCCTCCTGAAAAACAAATAAAATTGAATATACAATCAATCAATCATAAATAATAATTCTCGTCGATCAACAATTCTATCATTTATCAAATCTATTAATTGTTTCCCAAATTACTTAGTTAATGAATAATCACTCATTAAATCAACCAACCAACCAACCAACCAACCAACCAACCAACCAACCAACCAACCAACCAACCAACCAACCAACCAACCAACCAACCACTAAATCACTCAACTACCCATTTCTCCAAATACTTAACTAATAATAATAATAATAATAATAATAATACTTAACCAACCAATTTATCTTTTAAAAAAAGCTACCAAAGTGTAAACTGAAGTCAGAACTTTTGTGCTTGGGATCAAGCATTGATCTCATCTTGTGCAGATCAACGGATTGATTTAATTTGTCTTTGATATCCCTTGGTGGTCATACCCTACAGAGAACACTTGAATTGAGGAATCAAACATTGATAATCAAATTTAAAAGAACCCTAAAATGGATATCAAGCGCTTTATATTCACAATATCCACACAAAAGTTCTGATCTCTGTACATACAACATGGCTCGGCAGGAGATTCCTAAGAGGAATAGCGAGTACCACTTCTTTGAAGGTAAGCGCTATACAAAATTATGATGATACTAATTTTTAGACCTGATCTGCCAGCATAACAAGAAGATCCTCTTGTTCACTCTGCAGACCTTTCACCTTCTCCCTCTCCATCTCCATTTTCTCCTTGTACAGCTTCAAGTCTTCTTTCAAACTAGAACACATCCTTAGATTACAATTTTGTTTTCCACAAAGCCCAGGGTTTCCAACGCAAGTGCATTTTACTTGCGCACAATTCTATAATAATTGTGCGCAATAAACGCAATGGAATTGCGCATAATTGTGCGCTATAGCACACAAATTTGTCCATCTTTCTTGCGGTTGTGTTCCAATTTTTTGATAATATTTATGATTTAAACCTTGTGGCACGCAATAAATGCAATTAATTATTGGGCAATTCCACTCAACAAAAAAAATCAATTCATTCTCTTCAGTCTTACAGCGCAGCTATTCGAGTTTATACATATTTATTTTCTCTCAAGAATAGCCAAAAGTTTTTCAATATTTTCTTTATTTATAACTCCCTTAATAACACCTGGAGCTCATATACAATTCGACAACAATTAAATTTTTCTCTTAATTTAAAGTTAACCTCCATTGCTCTCAACTTTTTCAATTCACTTTGAAAAAGAAAGAGAAGAAATTTTCCAAATTAATTTAAAATTCAAGCATTCTTTTTCATTTAAGATTTTAATTTCAACTTAACTATCCTCTACTTCAGCTAAACAGAATTTTTTTTCATTTCAGCAATATGGGAAATCCCAAATAGAAACTGATCTGAGGACATGGTTTTCAAGGTTTAAACCAAATCTCCCCTGAACTTTATTCTGCCATTTATTGCAATGGACTTGGACCAGCTTCCTCCCAAACCCTCAATGCTTTCGGCTGGACTGGGAAAATAATTGGCGGAATAATTATCTGGTTTGGTCCAAAGAACCTCTCAATTGGAAGGGGCAGTTTCTTCATAAATGGTTTTCTTTTCTCTAGGGTGTGAATCATATATCAGGTATTCAGGAGGGGGGGTACATTTTACTGGGTTTCCTAATTCGTTAGGGAAACTGGACTTTCTTTTCAGATTTTGTTAAGGAGAATAGGGGGCTCTGGGCAAGCAGGAATTGGCAATTCCAAATCTTACAGTTTGATCTGCTCCCTGGGAGTAAATTCTTTCGCCCAAAGTATGGCTTGCCAGTACTGGACTCATGTAGAGAGAATGCACCATCATGGTACTGGACCAGTTGTCCATCTAACCTTGTGTACCTGGGCAAGTCTTATGGTGAACCCCGAGGAACTTAGAGCACTAGAAGTGGATTGCAGATTGGCTGGCAGTAGATAGTTTGGGGAGATCATGTGTGATCTTACAGAAGGTGCTAATATTGGCTGTAAGCATCCTTTTAGACAACCAACAACTAGCACTAAAGCACCCAGTAGCTACAAATTCGGACCTCATGTATCAGCATCCATTGCAGATTGGTTAAAGAAAGGTTTTGCTTATGGCCTGGTAGCGGTGGATGAAGTTCCTCCAGGAGTCAAGATTAACGGAATAATGTGCAAACAGAAACAAAATGACTCCGTCAGGATTATATTAAATTTGAGCTCTCCCATTGGAGCTTCAGTGAACAAAGGTATTTATGAACAGGACTTCCCTGCAACAATTTCCTCGTCCACCAAATGGAGCAGGGTGCTAAATAGTGCTGGTAGGGGATGTCTGATGGCCGGTCGGACGCCTATTAGCAGTCAGGAAGCAACACCTCCATCTACAATGGTTTTCTTGGCAGGGCATGGCTTTATGCGAACTGTGTCTAATGTTCAGTTCAAAGAGCAGCATAGGATCTTAAAGCTTCTTTCCTTCTCTTTCACAGGTTGGGGGACCACTGTGTTTATTTACATTGCTCTGAGAGAGTACAGTACACAAGTTGTGCACATTTGAGTTGGGTGTTCCTTGCCAGCACTAGTGAGAATATCCTCATCTAGCATCATCCATTTGACCTTGTTTGAAAACCCTCTAGTTTCAGGGGTCCATCTATATACATTGTACAGTATGGAATTTGTTCTATAACTTGACATCATACTTCCATTTGTTTACAACAACAGTTCATGGTTAATTTCTGCACCAAATATCAATCAATCAACAGTTGGGATCGTATTGGACAGAATTATATGGACCCATGCCTAGTTGCTCAGAGAAATGATAAAAATATATTCCCGACTTAATTGGTAACAATATCATGATCTAACTACTGCTCACTGGACATGTTGGCCAACTCAACATCTTGTCCATTTACTAACCTATTGAGAATAACCTTAACTAATGATGATCATTTAACAACCATTTGACGTCCTTTCAAAGTCTCTTCAACATCCCTTGGTTGCTAGGGAAGTTTCAAAAACAAAAATATATCCCTTACTTACTTGTTAAAAAGATCCTGATCTAACTGCTGCTGACTGGACATATTGACCAGCTCAACATCTCGTCTCTCCTTGTACTCCTCTAGCTCAGCAGTCAGCTCACGGACCTTACGCTCCAGTCCATCAACAACATTAGGACTTTAACAAATATCATGTTGCATTTAATTTCTATTTTTTCGTTCAGATTTATCTAAATTTTGACGGTTTGAACAGTGAGATCCATAAAGCTGTAAAATAGGACAAAATTGTTAAGACTCAAGTTATGATTTTAAATAGTTTAATTAACATGAACACACAACAATTGTTCAATGTACAGTGTTCACTTAATAAGTTGACTTATAAGCTACTGGTAAAACCATTTGCTTTTCAAAAACATCAAATATACATAATATTACTTAGATGTCATTTTCTCTTCCACAGTTTTATGTATCTAACTGTATAAGAGAATTTATAATTATTATCATGGATGATACATTTTTACATTAATCTTATAATCGATCATAAATATTAATAAGATGCCTTTAAAACATACCTTTAGTGCTACAAAGATCTACTGTTATCCAAGTAACAAACAAATATTTTCTGTGTCATTGTGAGCTTTTGAAAGTTTTTTGCGTTTGTAAATATCAGTTATCAATAAAAGAGATAAACTATGAAAAAAATAAACACTCCCTTGCAGTATACATTTTTCAGTACAAAATTGTTTCTACAACTTAACTGGTAGCGGAATCAGCACCTGACTGAGACCCTTACGTAGACAGCGGTCTGGGGATTCCACATTGGGGATCTTTCATAATCTTCTGCCCCGGATATCAATTAATCAATAATTGGGATCGCATTGGATGGAATTTTGCTAACACCTTCTCTTACCTTGTATAATGCTGAACCTCTCGTAGGTCTTCTAGATCATGCCGAGATTTAAACAGCTCAACCTGCAATGTAAAAGGCTATAAGAGGTTTGTTGAAATTGATCTTAAAAAATGTACTGAGTTATGGAAACAATCATTCCATGTAGATTTAGGAAAATTTCTGACGTTTTTGATGCATTTCCACTTGCAACTGGAGTTGATACTAAAAACAAAATACAAATCTCAAATCTTAAAATTCAAAAAGACCATTTGCACAAAATCACATTTGAATGATGGCTTTACATCTTCTTTACCCAAGTATGCAAGATAATGTTATTTCTAATTTTGTCTTTTTTTAGAAAGAAAAGGTTAAAAATGCCTTTAAAATTTACTGGACAAAAAAGGTACTTAATAGACATTTTTTTCATCCCAAAACCCTAAAAAGTTCAAAATCAGCATTAAGAAACTTTTAGAAATTTTTAAACTAAGATTTTAGTTGGAAAAAATGTACGGCTGAAGATTTTATACCTCAATTAAATCTCTTTCTTTTTTAAGTTCATTCAGTTCTTCTTCATGAGCATTTTTCATCCTGACAATCTCTCTCTCCTTGAGATCAATCTCGTATGTGTTCTCCACCTTGTTATGCGCCTCCAGCTCCATTGTTGTCATAAACATATTCTCAAACCTGAAAGAGATTGACAACTTATTTGAATATGTACTGAACACTGCACCTCTGGTCTGGAACTACCCCATCTTTCCGCACTTTAAGGAACAGTAGACGTAACTATAATTGACCACCCACTTATAGTTTGGCATGTCCAATTCACAACAGTACTCCTTAAAGTCTCTTTTTTAGAGAACCAGTCACAATAAAAAATAATTCATTTTAACATGGATATGCTGGATTCCCATTGAAACATTTACAATTGATGTGAGTATATAGTAAATAGTCTTCAACATAGTGGATTTCTATAAGCCCAAAGCTGACCCATTGAGATTTACAATTGATTGATTAATTCATTTATTGACTGATTGAATTTTTGACTGATTGATTATTTTGTTGTTTGTAAATATACTGACTGATGAAAAGATTCATAAATTGTTTAAATTGATCTATCTATTGATTGATTGATTGATTTGTTGATTGATTGATTGATTGGTTGGTTGTACCTGTCCCTAGGTGACCCAGGATTAAGCGGAAGATCATTTTTGAGTTTAAGAAGCTCCTCGTCCTTCTTCATCACCTGGCATCTCATCGTATCCAACTAGAAACAATGCCAAACTAATATCTGCCTACAGAGGTGAGACGACAGCCACACTCAAATAACCCCAGAGCAATCGACATCACTAACTAAAATTTCTTCCTAAGCTCTTGCTCAGACGTACTTTCAGAAATAATTATGTAACATTAATTGTGTTTCAAAAGACATTTCATTGCTAGTACCTTCCCCCCTCACCCTAAGCTACTTTAGATCGACCACTTTATACAATTATTTTTGCCTGTTACTGAAATGTAAACAAAGCAGCATTTTGATATAGTGGCTAACAACAACAAAAGTAAAAAAAATATAAACATAATGTTAGCAAATACTGTGGGTTAATACCTGGCTTCTCAACATCTGGATTGTAATAGCCTTGTTGTCGGGAAAAGAATCAGTCTGGCATTGACAATCCTTGAATAACAATAATTTTCAAATAGAATTTTAGAGACAACTCACTCTAAATTTCAATACCAAAATTTTGAGATTTGGAAATTAAGAATGGAAGTAAAATTTCAAATTGAAAACACAGAAAAATAACAAAAAATGAATTTTTTGAAGGGTAATTGATTAGTGATTACCTTGATTATTGGTTTTGGAGTGTCTTGAATAAAAGGTTGATAAAGATTTGCTCCAGTATCTGGAGTCTCCTCAGCTCCCAGTCTGGACTCCAACTCCTTAATATTATACAAATGTACTCCCAAGTCTAGCCTACACCTCCTACTCATACTCAAGCTCCTTCATATTATAAAGATTTGTTCCAGTTCCTTCATATCATAAAGATTTGGTCCATTTCCTTCAAATTTTAAAGATTAGCTCCAGTTCCTTCCTTAGTATTAAAAGAATTTGCTCCAGCTCCTTAATGCTAAACAGTATTACGTCAGCTCCTTAATATTATTACAGATTTGATTCAGTTTCTTAATATTTTACAGATTTACTCCAGCTTCTGAATTATATTACTGGTTAGATCCAGCTAATTAATATTTAAAGATTTTCTTCAGCTCCTTAAGTTTACACAGACTTACTACTTAACATGAAGTGAGTGGTCCAAACAGGCTCCCAGGCTCCCAAGTATTTAGAGCTCTCAATATTTAGAGGGAGTATCTGAAGGGTCTAATGATTTATTGGCTGATGACAGATAAAAACTTTTCCAAATTTATTAATTAATATTTGACAGATTTTATCCAAATTATTCATATTATACAGTCTGCTCACGCTCCTCAACATAAAAACTATTTGCTCCATTTAATCAGTCTTACTTCAGCTACTTTATATTATAAATGCTGGGTGAGTCAAAAAAAGCGTGATTATCTTCAAGGATCCCCATGCACAGCAAACGTTCAAACAGAAATTGTTGCCACAAAAAAATTCTGGTTTACAGTCTTATTTTATAAAACAAGAATTGATGTGGATTCATGGACATTTAGTTAAGTTATACATTGATTTTGGATCATTTCTACCTACTCTTTTATGGTAAAGTTTCATGGTTTCAGATTTATATAAGGCCTTTTCTTGCTCATTTCAGATGTAGACTTAGGAACTGGTAGCAAAATAGAAGGAAGCATTGGTTTCAAGAAGGTAGTCTCCCTTTGGAGCTAAGTATAATTCTGTGTAGAGGTAGATTATTAGAGCAAGGATATGCTAAATTATAGAATGATACATTTTCAGTTAGGATGGAAGGCAAATTTAAGTGTACTGATGGAAAGGGGGGAGAGGGAGAAAAGTGGGCAAATTATTTGAGCATGAAGTGACTCTTTGCTTATGATAAAGTCAAGCTGGCTAATGAATGGGGTATATTGAGCATGAAGTGACTCTTTGCTTATAATAAAGTCAAGCTGGCTAATGAATGGGGTATATTGAACATGAAGTGACTCTTTGCTAATAATAAAGTCAAGCTGGCTAATGAATGGGGTATATTGAGCATGAAGTGACTCTTTGCTTGTAATAAAGTCAAGCTGGCTAATGAATGGGGTATATTGAGCATGAAGTGACTCTTTGATTATAATAAAGTCAAGCTGGCTAATAAATGGGGTATAACATGGAACCCTTCTGAAAAGGCAGAAATTTTTATAGCGTGGTAAAGAGAAGGATCACAGCAATTGAGGAAGGGAAAACCAATCAAGTTTTTTAATTTGATAATGTAGTATTTATATTAAGTATAATAAAGGAAATTGTTATGAACAAATAATATACCTGAATATATTCGTCTTGCTGCTGAAGCTGTTTTCTCAGCCCTTCGACCTCAGCGTCAGTCTGGGAGGGACCATTTCTTTTAGGAAAAATTAAATATTTGTTGATAAAAAAAAATTGGGAATTTTTTTTGAAAATATTGTGAATGGAGATGTGTTACTTAATTAAATTAGAATTTTAGGGATGTCATACAGTCGCATCCCAGTCCCAAATCAATATACTAAATCAGGACCTAATTAAAACTTGAAATGGAATGTTAAAATGTTGTTTTGTAATGGTTGGAAATTAATTATCAAATATCATTAGTTTATTATGCAATGATTATTTTAAATATATTCTAATGAATAAAATGCAATTATCATTAATTTTCATTCCTTAGGTCCATAGAAGTAAATGGTTTGGAAGATGTAGCTGCATTCATTACTTGAGCCTGAAACATATTTTTTATCCATCAATCATCAAAGCGGGGTAAATCTTTTTAAAAGTTGACCCTCAGTCCCCCCCCCTCAGAAATCACTTTTCCCCATAAATAATTGTTTGCCAAACATTGGTCTTAAACTTATTTAACATATTTAAACCGAGTTGCTTTCAGTTAATTAATTTTAAGCATCAGTTTCAGGTTTATCAACTTAAAGCCAATGATTTCTAGCTTGAGACTGGATCTAATAAATTTGAGCCAGGTCTAGAGACGGTTCAACCCAGTATCTTGAATCAGTATTCCGGATTTGTCCATGTCCCATAAATGATAACTACACTGCATCACAACAGATTTGTATTTGAATCGATAGTTAATCGCCTTAGCTCAATTTCATTAAATTCAGTCCCTGGACAACTTAAAGGAAACCATTAAAAATGTTGGTTTGGTCAACTGAATCTGATCTGGGGTAATTATGAAATAATTTAACCTGAAGGATTGCATTCTGATCTTTAATCTGCTGAACTACACCAGTTAACTCCTCATATCTAGCCTGATTTGTAACAATGTTTTTCTTTAGATTTTTTAGATTCATGTAAAGACATTTTTATAAAAAATAAAGGCTTACAAATATTTACCTGGAGGGAAGTGTACTCTGTGTGAAGAACTTTGTTTGCATCAATGTACTCCTAAATCAATAATAAATGTACTCCTAAATCAATAATAAATGTACTCCTAAATCAATAATAAATGTACTCCTAAATCAATAATAAATGTACTCCTAAATCAATAATAAATGAAATAAAAGTAAATAAATTAATGGACTTTGAGTTATACAAGTGACCCATTCAAATCTCTTTAAAACTTTTGTCTTTACAAAAATAAGCAAAAAAAGTTTTTTAATTTTTAATTTAAGTTTCTTTTTTTAAGTGGCTCAGAGAAACTGTTAAATTTAAATGGAGGTTCAAGGTAGGAGAAATTGTACTGGGGAAAACAAACAGATTTGCAGTGTCCTAAGTTACCTTCATTTTAGTATCCTGATCTCTGATAAATACTTTATAGTTCTCCAGAGCTGCATGGGTAGATGCATCCAGGGGTCCAGTTCCATTCAAGAGCACTGCTGATCTTCGGTTCCCTATAAGTAATGCATAGGATCATGAACTAGATTCATGACTCCCTGGATTAGGATCTTGATTGAAATGGCAAAATATCAACCAAAACAGACATAATCACACATATAATTGGGCACTGATTTGTTTACAAATTGCGGCCTTGATTTATTTATTATTCATGGCAATTGATCATAAAAAAACTTCCATTGTATTCCTATTTGTGGAATAAACTGTATAATTTAAACAAACTTCCCATTATATACTGAAGAAAAGTAACAGCCAAAATCAACACAGGAAAATAAGCAGAGATTAACAAAAAAAAAAGATGATGCAACTTTCTGTTGTGGCTTTAGTGTGGTTGTTTTCTGTTTAACTAATTTAGTCTTTGTTGTTGTACTATAGTTGTTTTTCTTATATGCTAATTGCAATGTTTTTAAAAAATAAACATACATTGCCCCCTCCCCCACAAACTCAAAACTCGTATTTTCGTATCCTAACCCCTTCCCCCCCACCCATCCCCCAACCTTTAATTCAATGAACATTTCTTTCAGTTTTGACAATACCACCATTCTTTAAGGTTGACCATAATTTTTACACTTTTCATTTTTTCATTCCACTTCAAAAAAACCCCCCTCCCCTAATTTGCTTACTTTTTTTATAAATTTCTAGAAAGTTATTTGTTACATTATCTTTATTTTTAATTTGTAATAATTTTGGTCATTTTCTGTAGGACTGAAAAGGATATAAAATATATCGAAATTTATTTCCAACCCCGAGTTTTTCTACCTGTGAGAGTAAAACCTTTTTTGCCAGTTTGGACAATTTACAGAGATTATCAATAACACGTTGAGCACTAACCTATAATATTCGTAACATCTCTGTCAAGTGACCTAAAGAGGGCACAGAAATGGTTGTCAACAGTTAACTCAGAGATGTTGTTGCAGCGAAGTTGCGGTGATTTCAATGCCTGAAATTAATATAATGGCTCAGCTTTGATATTTGAAGCAGAAGCTTAGCTTTTAAATTGAACTAGTCAGCTTTAATTGACTATCTGCATATCCTTAATTTAATATTTCAATGTTTCAGAATATCTAGTGCTAGTATCTTTTTCATAAAATTGGTTTTACGAGGGAGGGAAGGCACAAAACTTCACATATTTTTACCGGACCGCAAATTACGTCACACTAAGCGCTTCTCGGGATTATTCTCACTTGCCTTTCTTCGACACAGCCCCAATTTCTCACATATGATTTGTGACGACATTGGTGGTGCGGTAGAAAACATTAGTGCGCCTCCTTCCCCCCTTCCCTACCTTATTAAAGCACTGCCTAACCTTATTAAAGCTCTCATGTTTTGGAATATCTGCTATTTTATCCAGAAATTGATCTGCTCCGACCCTCTTCTCAACTAATCCAACCAGTTTAATTCTCAAATAGTTAGAATGAGGAGAAAATTTATAAGGGGACTGTCGACATAACTTCGAGTGACCCTTTGTTTAATGATTTCAGATGTCAGATGTCAGATGTCAGATGTCAGATGTAAGATGTCAGATGCACAAAGGTACCCTTAAAACCTTTGTCTTAGTAAAACTGAGAAAGATATCCTCGTTGTAAATTTAAAAAGGGATTAGTCATTCTGAATTGGAAGTAAAAATAGGAAATAATAATAATCTGAAAATTTGGTGAAATCTGTATTGGTTTTCTTTGCCTAATGAAATGAGGTCTTCTTGAGTTGATCCCGGCACTGTGTTCTTATTGTAGATAATACATAGTCCTTAAACAATATAGTCGCTTAAGCGTAATTTCAAGTGACCCTCAATGCAATAACGACCATGCCCGATTTACAATGGTACTATTAAAAGCTTTGTCTAGTCAAATTCCCAGGGGCGACAAATTCCTAAGGGTGACAATTTTCCATGTGGCAACTTTCCAAATGTGCAATTTCCCGAGCGGTAACTTCACAAGATTAGGTTAGGCCTTCTGAGGCGACCCAGTCTACAATGTGGGCCGAGCTCTGCGACTCGAATGGGCTAGTGGGCTCATAGTACAGACTTGGGAAATTGCACACGAGGGAAGTTTCCACTTGGAAAAAATCATTAATTAATCATTTTTCCAAATTATTAAATATTACCTAATAAAAAGGCACAAATGCCATGACCCAAGCGTTCTGTCTCGTCGTGCTCATTTGAACAAATTTGAGCCATAAAGAATGCTACAGCACCATCCATCTAAATAATAGAAAATTATTTTCACTATCAATAATTTAAAAACTAGTTATAATATAATCTAATGTAGGAACGTTTGGAACTTTAATCTGATCAGAACTAGATAATTAGTAACTCTAGTGGTCCGAGGGATTATGTAATTCTTTTCGTAAGCAATAGCCAATAGGAGATCGCGAAAAATACGAGTCAGCTGGTTTTTATGGATTAAAACCCTATCCCTTAAAGAAGTTTCCGGTGTGAATATTAAGAAGTTCCAATCACTCTCAAGAGTGACAATCAATATACCTGTAAAAGTATAGAAACTGCCATAGGACACTCAGTAACCCACTCACATAACATCTGAAGAATACCCAACCTGGACGCAAAACCTTTCTAGTAAAGAAACAAGAAAGCAAGTGTCATTGAATGATTAACATCCTTATGCAATCAGTCAATAAATCAATCAATTTTAACACATAATGAAGTCTTATTAGGAAATTTGGTGAATTGTGAGGCTAATTATGTGCTGTTAAAATCACAGAAAAAAATAAGAAAGTAGACTATTTTACTGAAGTTATGCAATATTATTTTAACAACGACTTTTGACATAAAATATAAGATATCAAAGACGATATCTCTATTATCATGTTTCATAGGACAATTGTAAATAAATGTTAGACTAATTGAATTGTTAATAAAAAGGTTTTCCTGGCAGAAATGGAGGCATTATGCTGCAGCAGTGTAACACACTGGGTTAATAACGATACAGGTCCGCTCCCACCCTGAACAAAATCAAATTAAAGTGAGTGTTTGCAAAAAAAGAGAAAGGAATTATTCTTAAATTATGAATTAATTGGTAAGACTTTATTCGAATTTTTTTAGTGTGAAGTCTTTGATGTAGACAATAATCAAATCAGGAACTTAATTCATTTTCTTTTGAAAAAATCCTTAAGTATGCCTGATAAAAATTTGTATAACCTGGGTTGCAAGTTGGACCCTTAGAAGTTCTTCTTTTAATTTAGGAGATCCAGAGACAACCTGCTCAGTCCATCATGTTAAAATAATGATAAAAAAGAAATATTATATTGAACAAAAGGGCATAAAGAAAATGGCGGTAAAATTAATATCATAAATAAAATGACGGTGAAACAAATTTAATGAACAAAAGAACAAAATGGGGATAATATGAATTTTAAAAACAATGCTGGAGAAATGTATATTATGCACAAATTGGCGGCAAAATGATGTTCATCAACAAAATGGTAGTAAACAAATTCAAAAAATAAAATGGCGATTAAATTAATTTCATGAAATAAATTTTATCAATAAAATGACAATCAAGTCGGGTAAAGAAACAAAGTTGTGCGGCAAAATGAAGAGCAAAATGGCAGTGAACTCAAGTTTACGAACAAAATGGCGGAAAAATTAATTTCATGAACAATATGGCGGTAAATCATAAATATATCATAATTAATGGCGGCCTTCCTGTGATAGGGCTACAGCACACAGCCAGTTAGAAACAGAGTCATTCGAGAACAAGCCTCCACAAATCAATTGCCCACAAGACACATCTAATATTAGAATAAAAAATCAATTATTCTATAATTTATTGATTGAGAGTCACATCTAATTTTTGTTGTAAGTTTTTAAAATGTGTGAAATTTTTTTTCCAATAATCTGAAATTTTAAAATTAGAAAATAGAGTAAAAATTTCGTCAAAACTTTAATTTTTTTAGTAGAGGTTTTAGAGAAAATCTGCCAACCCCTTCTCTCGAACACAAAAGTCATCAGTAGTTACCTATCATATCCTCCCGGGGCAGGAGGGATTCAACCATCATTGCTTGCCCTCCAGTGTTCTTGTGAAGAAAAGACTATTTAAAAAACTCTTCTCCAAATGTTCTATGTTCATTGTTCAGGAAAAAAAAGGTCAGCAAAATTCTACATCTATATATATATATAAAGTAGTAACCTCTGTTTATTTATTTTTTTTTATCGATTTTGATGGTTATTATATCGTTAGAACTGACGAGGGTCAACCCAGACCGAAATATATTTTCAATAAATGTGGAACTAACATCTACTTTTTTACTCTACAGAGGTTTGGTCCATCACCATCACTGAATTTTAAAAATAATCTCTGTTTGTTTGTTTATCCGACCATAACTCAGGAACCCCTCGACCGATTGGCCTAAAATTGGGAAATTTGGTTGAACCATGGGAATCTTCTTTGTTTAGCTGGGTTCCTTGGCTTTCTGACAAAAAGTAACGGTAATTCTGTCATTCAGGACAATCTTTGTGGCTAAAAAAATAATTTTTAAAAATGAGTAATTTGAGAAATTTCAAAAAGTTGAACAATCCCTTTAAAAAGAGAAGAAATTTTCCTGAACACAGTAGAGCACAGAGCAGCGGAGGGAGAAGGGTTGCTTCTCGTTTACCATCGACATGAGGAGGAGGACTAGGATGGGTCGAGGAGGGTCAGAAGGAGCAGCTACATTTATAAACTGGGACTGCAAATATAGAGTTACAGTGCTATTCTAAGTAAACCGCAATACTATTAATTAATCTAAGACTTGACCTTTGACATCAGTAATAGTTTGCAGCATTCAATATGGGCAAAAAAAATGTCCTAGCTAGAATGTAATTTCTCAAAATCATTAACCCCCCCCCCCCATTATGTTTTACTATTCACCAATTTCTTAGTTTTTACCTGGTTCTCATTGTTCCCCCGGATAAGCTCTGAGATGGTATTGATGGCCTCCGTGAGAACATCGGCCGGGATACCGGAGGCCAACAAAATATCCTCCAGGTGACTCAGAACACCTCCCTGAAATCAATCAATTGTAGTAAAAAAAAAGTATTGATAAAGAGAGGAAATAAGTCATGTTACAATTAAATGTTCACTAAATCAATTAAATTTTAACAAATCAATTAGTATCACAAAATCAATTAAATGTTCACTAAATCATATAAATGTTCACTATATCATTTGAATGTTTAATAAATCAATTAACTGTTCACTAAATCAATTAAATGTTCACTATATCATTTGAATGTTCACTAAATCATTTAAATGTTAATTTCATGAATTAAATGTTCACTAAATCAATTAAATTTTAACAAATCAATTAGTATCACAAAATCAATTAAATGTTCACTAAATCATATAAATGTTCACTATATCATTTGAATGTTCACTAAATCAATTAACTGTTCACTAAATCAATTAAATGTTCACTATATCATTTGAATGTTCACTAAATCATTTAAATGTTAATTTCATGAATTAAATGTTCACTAAATCAATTAAATGTTCACTAAATAAATTAAATCTATAGAATAAAACAAGACATTCATATATATGTTGCCTATAGCCGGCTAAACAGTTGGGCCGAATGGGCTGAAATTTGTTGTAGACACTCATGGGTGGCCGGGGGGTGTTATAGGCTAAAAAAAATTGAAATTTAATTTTTTCATTTTTAATATGTTTTTTCCCGCGCTAGTGTTCACCAAATCAACTAAATTTTCACCAAATCAATTAAATGTTCACTAAACCAATTAAATGTTCACTAAACCAATTAAGTGTTCACTAAACCAATTAAATGTTCACTAAACCAATTAAATGTTCACTAAACCAATTAAATGTTCACTAAACCAATCAAATGTTCATAAAATCAATTGAATGTTCACTAAACCAATTAAATGTTCATAAAATCAATTGGATGTTCACTAAACCAATTAAATGTTCACTGAATCAATTAATTGTTAACTGAATCAATTAAATGTTCACTAAATCAACTAGATGTTCACTATATCAATTAAATGTTCACTAAATTAATAAAATGTTTACTAAATTAATTAAATGTTCACTAAGACAATTAAATGTTCACTAAATCAAATAGATGTTCACTAACTCAATTAGATATTCACTGAATCATTTAATTGTTCACCATATTTTTTTTATTATTATATGAATCAAGTAAATGTTCACTAAATCAAGTAAATGTTCACTAAATCAATCAAATGTTCATTAAATCAATTGAATGTTTACTAAATCAATTAAATGTTCACTAAATCAATTAAATATTCACTTTATGAAGTAAATATTCATTATATTAATAAAATGTTCACTAAATCAATTAAATGTTAACTAAAGTAATTAAATGGTCACTAAATCCATTAAATGTTCACTAAATCAATTAAATGTTCACTAAATCAATTAAATGTTCACTAAATCAATTAGACGTTTACTAAATCAATTAAACGTTAACTAAATACATCAAATGTTCACTAAATCAATTAGATATTACTGAATCAATAAGATGTGCCCTAAATCAATTAGATGTCTTCTAAATCAGTTAGATAACAACTAAATCAATTAGATGTGCCCTAAATTAATGAGGGCCCGGAATACCTGTTTGCAGGCCAATTGACAAGCCATAGTTATCTGATGAGGATTAGAAGGAGAAACCAAGGTCCTTCAAACAAAAACCATTAGTAAACTATTATTCTAAAGGGACTGTTGCCCTAATTTAATGTGAATCTCCATTTTAAATGCATTAATTAATAAATTTGAATTTCGGTTTCTTTGTTAAAGTGACATGCAGATTTATGCAACACAGGCAATGAATGAAATTGATAACATTTTAGTATTTTCCAGATAACAATGATTATTTCTGTTATTCTAGACTAGAAAAAGGTTCACAGGGTAGCGTGAATATAATTCTTTCCTAGGTGGGTCCCTTTACGCTATAAAGAATGTATTTAAATTGATTGATAAAATAGTCAAAACAAATTTCTATTTTGTTTTATTATAAAATCTAATGAAAATAAATTTCTGGAATTACCACTGTGAATATAAACCCCTCTGATTTTACCTTATTAATTGAAGAATGTGAAGCATATTGGACACTTTCTGGGCATCCCAGCCGTACTCAGTTACCTCGTCTGTATACAAACAATCAATTAGAGAAAAAATCAATCAATCAATAAACTAATGAATATATCGATAAACAATCATAAACCAATCAATCAATAAACTAATTTAATATATCGATAAACAATCATAAACCAATCAATTAATAAACTAATGCATATATCGATGAATATAACAGTCAATCAATCAATAAATCAATCAATAAACCAATCAATCAATAAACTAATGAATATATCGATGAATATAACAATCAATCAATCAATCAATCAATCAATCAATCAATCAATCAATCAATCAATGAACCAATTAATCAATAAACCAATAATCATTGACTCACTCAGTCGATAATTTTCTCAATCAATCTATCATTTTTTTTTAAATCCGATCAAAAACCAATTTTTTTAAAGTCAAATCAATAATTTACACTAAATAAGAATCGCATGCATGAAAATGTATTTATTAAATAAAGATGATTACCTGAATCTGTGAGTGAGGGCAGAAGCCTGGCAATATAGCTTCCTTCCTAAAAAAGTAAAAGCATTGAAGAGTTATTCAGGCGTTTAAAAATAGTTTATTTTTGATTTTTCCTTTCTTTTAAAGAAAATAAGTAACTATAGATTTCGAAAAATTGGTAAAAGTTGGGGTGCCTTAACTTTAATATAATTTTTTAAAAATGTTCAAATAAAAATTCAAATCAGAACTTTTGTTAGGAAATTTTTAAATTTTACCGTTTGAATTGGATATGGGAGCATATTTATATTTAAGGAGCAAGGCTTGATCCTTGCAAAAGATAACCATCACGGGACAATGAAGAGGAATTAATAAAACTGAGATCAATATATTAATATACAATTTAACACAGGATATCCATTTTCATTTTCATGCCAAAAAAAATTTCAAACCTTGAAAAAAGTTTGATTTGATGGATTATTCCGGAGAAGGTTCAACATCAGCCTCAGACAATCCTCAACAACTATACCTAGAATAGGTTTAATATCAACCTCAGACAATCCTCTACAATTATACCTAGAATAAGTTTAATATTAACCTCAGACAATCCTCTACAACTATACCTAGAATAGGTTCAACATCAGCCTCAGACAATCCTCAACAACTATACCTAGTATTAGTAGGTTTAATATAAACCTCAGACAAGCCTCTACAACTATACCTAGAATAGGTTTAATATTAACCTCAGACAAGCCTCTACAACTATACCTAGAATTATTTTTAAATCAAAAGTAACATTTATAATTCACACAACCATAGAAGATAAACAAATCAAATCAAATCAAATCAAATCAAATCAAATCAAATCAAATCAAATCAAATCAAATCAAATCAAATCAAATCAAATCAAATCAAATCAAATCAAATCAAATCAAATCAAATCAAATCAAATCAAATCAAATCAAATCAAATCAAATCAAATCGATAAAATCTTTGATCAAATCTTTGAATTAAACTTTGATCCTATCTTTGATTAAATCTTCTATCACATCTTCGATCAACTCTTTAACCAATAAATCAATTGATAAATAATTTACCTCCATCCGTCCATCCCTCAAACTCCATAATCTCCATCAGTTTGTCGAAAGCGTTCTCAAAAGCGACTACCATTATGGTAAAGCTCATTTTGAATAGTTTAAAACATTAGCAAAAAATATTTATAAATCATTTAATAAAATAGTTTGTTTTTGTTGTAGATAACATTTATTGATATCCAACGAAAAGTAATAAATTCACAAAAAAACCAAACAGAAATATTCAGCTTATAATAATTTACAAAATTGAAGATTTTATGATACAATAAAATAAAAAAAAATATAAAATAAATCAAATGATAAAATCAATCCATTAAATGATAAATCATACAATCAAATAATAAATCATACAAATAATAAATCAATCAAATCAAATAACAAATCAATCAATCAAATGATAAGTAAATCAACTATCTAAAGAGCATTTTCCTATTTTCTGAATGTTCGAGTTTCCTGAAAATAAGAAAACATTTACGTAAAACTCAAAACCAAAAAGATGTCTTCATGCGAATTTATTCAAATAAAGCATGTTTCACAGTTTGATGCTTATTGCTTAAAATTAATTATGAGCCACTTGTATTATGCAGTATTATGCAGTATTTTTCAACCAAAGATAAATTTACATTTATAACGGTCGCAGACCTTTTAGTCCTCGACCGACACAATTAAAAAAATATTTTTTTTAGATAAAATTAAAATGTCGAAATACATAATTATCATTTTTTTGTGTTTACTTGGATTTCTAGAGAATTTGAGAATAATAAAGAAATGAAGAGGAGTATACCTTTTGTCAGTTTGAAGAGAAGAATCAGAGAATCATTTCTTAAAACTTCTCTCGTCTCCCCCAGGACATCCATCAGTTTGGATACACCTTTAGCATTATCATTTTACTACTTTTCCCCCCATTTTCCTCCTTCTTTCTTTTTCCCATTTACTATTCCTATTCTCATTTCCTATTCCTTTTCCCCTATCACTACCATTTACTATTCCTATTCTCATTTCCTATTCCATTTCCTATTCCTTTTCCCCTATCACTCCCATTTACTATGCCTTTTCTCATTTCCTATTCCATTTCATATTCCTTTTCCCCTATCACTCCCATTTACTATTCATTTTCCCCTATCACTCCCATTTACTATTCCTTTTCTCATTTCCTATTCCATTTCATATTCCTTTTCCCCTATCACTCCCATTTACTATTCCTTTTCCCCTATCACTCCCATTTACTATTCCTTTTCCCCTATCACCCCCCTTTTAACACTCTTATTCCCTAATCCACCCCCGCCCCCATTTCTGTTCCAACTCTTTGTACGTATTGCCCACCTGCCCCGCCAACCGCTTTTCTTTTCCAATTTCCCTGTCCTTTTGTACTCTAAAACACAGTGTAATAACATAAAGCTAATTTGACATTATATCAGGATAAAATTCACCATGAAGTAATCTTTAAAATTACACAATAGTTAATGTCACTTACTACATATTGTGTCACTGTAGTAAATATGCACCTGGAATGTACATTATGTCCCTGTTGTATGTATTATGTACCTGTATGACTGTTTAAGATCTGCTGTTGGATCATCCTGGGACAGTTAGAGAGAAGGAAGTTTAGAGCAGCCAGGGTTGGTCGCCTACAGGTAAAATAGTTTGGTACAGTCATGATTACATTGAGTTGGAATTTATCTAAAATTAATCAGACAAATTTTTGAAATATTTTACGGCATTCATTTGCCAATCTGGTTTTGCATAAACTTGAAAGTTGATTATAAACTTGTAAAGTCAAGTCAATTATTAACTTGTAAGGTCGATTATAAACTTGTAAGGTCGATTATAAACTTACCAGGAATGTGAGAAGAAGGGTGAGGTTCTCTTCATCCTTTAGAAACATTTCAGAAAATCCTTCTCCTACTCCTAAACATTAAGTATAATTTACAGAATTCTAGCAAACACTTCTCCTACTCCTAAACATCAAATATTATTTACAGAATTCTAGAAATCTAGGAGTTTTATACGGGCGTTCGCGCCACTTTTTTTCATGATAATTTTTACTTTTAAATATCACTTTAAAAAAAAATTTCACATTCCCTTGGTAGACTTACTCGAAAAAATTATATCGAATTTTGTCAATGGCTGAATATAAATTCTGACCGGCCACCAACCTTTTTAGGGAACATTTGGGCCCAATCAAGGAACAGTAGGAAAATCTCTTAAATTACCAACCTGTAAAGTCGTCTCGTTGGTTTTCAGGGATAACTTCTTCGTCGAATTCCTCAGGAGAAAATATATTGGACAATGTTTCCAAGACATAGCTGAAAAATAAAGAATTAATATTTTATACGGAGAATAAGGGCAGGGAAAAGAAGGGGGGAGAAGAGAAGGTGAAGGAAGAACGTTAATTCCTGAATGTTAAGGGGCAGGGGAGAAGGGTATATATTTACTTTTTAGATATTACTGATAACCAAAAGATAGTTTAAAAAAGAACAATTGTTTTAATTATTCAATAAGAGTAAAGATGGAGGGCCCAACCTTTAATAGGGGG
>NW_019397406.1:50610-71469 GCF_000591075.1 Eurytemora carolleeae
GAAAGACAAACTCCTGACGAGACAAACTCCTGACGAGACAAACTCCTGAAAATAAAAAATTCTGAAATACAAACTCCATAATATCAAATTTGAAAAAATGTTTCACAATTTATATTTAATCTAGCCGCAGCGCTCGGCCCAGAAAGTGTCAACACTTAACCTAACCCATGGCCGCAGCGCTCGGCCCGCTAGCCTGTCCTAGCCGCAGCGCTCGGCCCAGAAAGTGTCTTAACTTAACCTAACCCATGGCCGCAGCGCTCGGCCCGCTAGCCTGTCCTAGCCGCAGCGCTCGGCCCAGAAAGTGTCTTAACCTAACCTAACCCTAAATACATACTAATTTAATTGAAAATTGTTAAAAAAGTGGTCATGTACAAAATTGATAGAATGGGGGGTCCAAAAATCGTTCTCTTGGACGGACCCAATTCCCTTAATCCGGATCTGAAAGACAAAAATCTACCAACGTATTTTTCAACATCAAAGATGTTAATAAACAAGATATGCAAACCCCCAAAAAATCATGTTACCAGGTTTCCCCTGTTGAGGAAAAATAAAAGGGTCTGTCGTAAAGCCACGCTTTTTGTCCCCCCCCCCCCCCTTTAATTTGATAAATGATACTATTTTGAAAACAAATTAAACATATTTATTTTTTATTGCATGCTCATGGGTTGACATAACTTCTTGGCATAAATTCTTAAATCAGGCGGAGGTGGGGGTTCACGGCCCTTATTATTACCTATGGTATCTGCGGACGTAACGGTATGTGTTCCAGTATCATTTCCGACCAGTACACTTCTAAGAATCTCCATTTTTAGAAGATCTGAAAAAATTAATAAATCTTCAAAAAGACATAATTCCAAGAAACCCTCATTAAAAAAATTCCAGAAAGATACTTAAAAAAATTACAAGAAGTGTCATTAAACTCGTTAATTCTTTAAATGTCACCACCACAGATTCCAAATAATATATAGAAAGTTTAAGTAATGAGTTTAAAGCAATATATGACTTTTATTTTAACAATTACTGCAGCAGTCGTGAAAATCAGCTTTTCAGCAATGAATTTATGAAAATATCTTTCTAATGATTATCAATTGCAGCAGTTAACATTTCATCACTTGCAACGATAAATATTATGTTTCTACATAAACCACAACTAAATGCGCTTTTTCAAATATTCAACAAAACGTTATTAAATCAAATTTTAAGGGTCATTTATTTCTAGTTTTTCATAAATTATGCCTAAAGTAGCATTAGCGCTCCTTTTGATTCTGAAAGCTTCTGTATTTGTAAAATTTGTTTTCGTCAGAAAAAATATATAATGTGACGCGGTAGGGATACTTAGAAATATCACAATCAATTAATCATTTACACGTAGCGGTGAAATGATAGATTTTTCCATCGTCTTCATAGATTTTTGTCACTTAATAAATATTTCAAAGTAATTATCTTTCTATTCTTAACCTTTCACGAGTACGCAAAATTAAAATTTTCTTCTTTTCTTTTCTTCCTTTTCCAACTTCTCTTTTCTTTTTCTTTCTTTTCACTTTCTCTCCTTTCCAATTCCTTTAATTCATTCTTTTTCCTCATCTCTCTTATTTTCTTCCCTTTTCCTTTCTTACCTCTACTATTCCTTTCTTTTCCTTCCTCTTCCTTGTCCTTTTTTTCTTTACTTCCTTTGATGCTTCCTGTTCCTTTTTTTCTTCCTTCCTTCCTTTTTTTCCTTTTCGTTCCTTTCCGTTCCTTTTCCTTCTTTTTTCTTTTCTTTTCGTTCCTTTCCTTCCTGTACCTTCCCTCCTTTCCCTTCCTTTTCAATTCCTTTTCTCTCGTTTTCCTTTCTGTCAATTCTGTTCCTTTTTTCCTTTATTCTTTCCTTTTCTTCCTTTCCTTCCTTTCTTTCCTTTTCCTTCCTTATCCTTCCTTTATCCTTCTTTTACTTCCTTTTTCTTAATGTTCTTTTTTCTTCCTTTTCCTTCTCTTTCCTTCCTGTTCCTTCCTTTTCAATTCTTTCCCTTCATTCTCCTTCTTTTCCCTTTCTTTCCTTTATTTTCCTTCTTTTCCCTTTTTTTCTTCCTTTCCCAGCAAGTCACGTATGGATATCTCATTCATTTTTACTCAGACAAATGTTTAAAGGGTACCGTTAGGAATCGGGCATGCTCTAAGACTTAATAGATGGATGGACACCTAAAATTACGTATACAGTCCCTTTAAGTTGTCACTAGCCTGTTATCCGAACCCTTTTAAAGTTTAATTCCAAGTTCCAACCCATTAAACATTCAGTTCTCATCATCTTCATTTTTAACCGTTTACCGTTAAAATCCTTTATCTTTCATATAGGAGAGATGATAAATCTGTTTTAAATGAACATCTGCTTGCTTGAAGAGGCGAAACTGGAGTATTAGGGTCAACAATTTAAACGAAAATTATTACTTGAAGAAATTCAAACTTTTCTGTTTGGATAAAATCATTTTAATGGATTTAATTTCAAAACTATTTTTTTTTATTTTAGATCTTAAATTACATTTGCCTTGTGATTTAGTTTAATTTAAACATATTAATGAAATAGTATACAGTGAATCCCAGATATATGAATACATAGCAAGAGTTTTTATAATGTCGTATTCTCAACATAGTTATAGACCATAAATGCCGCGGAAAAGCAAGTTTAGGTTATCAATTGTTGTCATGCATATTTCAGGGCTTTTAATTTATTTTGAATTAAAAATAAAAGTAGTTTCTTAAGAATTATCAAAAACTTATGACTCTACAATGATATTTGTATATATTTTCATAAATCATTCTCAACCATTGGACGCTGCTAACATCTCAGAAGCTTCCTTTTAGTGCAGACCAATGAAGAAGCATAGCAGTTGTCATAAATTTGAAATGAATATCAGGATGACATTTAATGCGCTCTTGCTATATTCTTAAATGTGAGATTGGCTGTACAGTATACAGTGCTAAAACATTAAAAAAGGGGGGATATAAGTTCAAAGGGATTGTAAGCGTTACTTCAAGTGACCCTCCTTGCAAAGATTGCAATGCCTTATTCACAATGGTGGCCGTAAAACCGCCGTAAAAGCTTGGTCTGATCAGATGTGAATTATATTTTAATGTTTTTAATTTAAAAACTGATTGTTTTCCATTATAATTAATAAATTATAAAGATAAATTATTGCGTATTTGATGTTTTTAATTATTAATATTATTACAACAAAAAACATAAAGAAAATCAGAATTAACAACTTATATGTCTGGAAAACGACAATATCTTCCACATTATTGTTTGGTTTCCAGCAAAGACCTGGTTCGTCCACTGGACGAACGGGTACAACCAATGCACCCTGAAGATTTAGTTTCTTATCGGAATGCTTAAAATGGCAAGCCTTCCTCTTTATCACTCTGATTAACGAACTCCGGCAGTTTTATAATTTATTTGTGGGCAGTAATTTCAATCAGGTAAAAACTGAAATATAATATAATCTTTTTGCGCGGCTTTTTAGATGTTAAATATAGGACTACTTTTTTAGGACAATAAAGGTTTTTATGGAAGAATACAAAAGTGCAATTATCTTAAAATATTTTTATGATCGATATTCTTACATTCACTATAAAATATAAAAACTTTCATTACGGTGGGTATCCATTTACATGAGAGCACAGTTTACAGCTAGTTCACAGATCAATGCTTGCATACTCATCAATCGATCAATAATGCCTAAACAAATTATTGATTGATTACACAAATATTTATATAAATCATTTACAAATATTTTACAATTTTTTCTTTTGGCATTTTCAGAAACAATTTTATTTAATCAGCTGAAGGAGCATTTTAGTTTATAACGACCTAAAGAGATTCTCTGAACTCTACACCAAAAGTTCTAATTAAATATTATTTGTTATTGAGTTTTTAGATTTCAATAACATTAGATTTTCACAAATTGTTCAATGTTTTTTATATGAAAATAATCTACCTTTTGGGACTTGTAGGCTTGACAAAGTCCAGGTTGAGCATAGCAGTTTACACTGTGTTGAAGGGCAGTTTTCCAGCCACATGGAGCACTGGTTTCAGTTTTCCAGCCACATGGAGCACTGGTTTCAGTTTTCCAGCCACATGGAGCACTGGTTTCAGTTTTCCAGCCACATGAGCACTGGTTTCAGTTTTCTATAAAAGTTAAACTATAGAAAACCGTAGTGTAGTTTTTGTATGCATAATTTGAAAATACATTTTTGATTTAATACCTATTTAATCTTTGTCAAGAGAAGCTTCGACACGCTCAACCTTTACACGCTGCTCAGTCTTCAAAAAGTACTTTATTAGTTTTTGAACATTTTTATAGAAAGAATAAAGTTTTTTCTTTTAGACCATTACAGCATCTAGGTAACAGGTTGTCCAAGTTTCGGCAGAAACGCAGCCTTCACTTAGATCTATTAAAAAGGGTTTGTTAAATCTTTTTAAATGCATTTCTTTACAAATGTTTCATTTTTACATTTTATGAATGTAAAAAAAATGTCAGCCCATTCGGTCTGGCGAATGTCTTGTTTTATTATATAGATTAAAATTATTTTATAACAATGGTAATAATAAAAAAGGTTATTATAACCATGGCATCACAATAAATATTAATAATTACTAATATAAACAATTGAAATTTAAAGTGAAAAGTATATTTTGTATTTAATACATCAGTATCAATAATAAAATTATAAATAAAATTTAATACTCAGTGCGACAAAATTGGAAAGTATCCAGTGGCGTAAATAAGGGGGGTTATTGGGGTTATTTACCCCCCCCCCCTCTATAAACCTGGGGGTAATTACCCCCCCATAGAATCCTGGGGGTAATCACCCCTAGAATCTTGGAGGTAATTACCCCTGAACTATTCAGGCCCTGAATAGCGAGTTGTTACTTTGTTTTTGTTTTTAAAAAAGGTTTATAATAAAATTGAAATTGAAATTTGTGCGAAAATAATTTAAATGTGCAGATACTTCAGATAATTCAGATTTTAAGTCAACATATTCTAAATGATTTTAAATTCTAAAGTAATAGTCAATGTCATTACAATTAGATGTTTTTTTTTAAATAGAAAAAACTAAAAAGGGTATGGGCAATGAAAAATACATTTTTACTTCTAAATAATGTCATTTCTATATTAGATTTATTAAGATCTTAACATACTACATTGACGACAAAAATTTTTTAGAAATTAGAAATAAGAATATAAACAAATACAATATTTTTTCAAAGCTTTGCAGAGTAGCTTTTCTAAAGATTTAAAAAGGTAAAATCTTTTTCCTCTCAGAGTAAAGGTGAAAGCTGAAAGGTAGGAAATGAAGCCTTTATTAGATGGAATTTGTAAATGCCAGAAATGAGTGGAAAATGCAAATCAACCACAATTAAAACCAATAATTTGATATACATCATGATATTTCTCTGGGGGGGGGGGAAAAAAAAATTCTAGGGGGGAAATTTTGCCAAATTAAAAAATTTCACCCCCCCTACAGAATCCTTATTTACGCCCCTGAAAGTAGCTTTAAGTAATAAAAAATTAAACTAAATTATTTCTGTAAAACTAATAAAATTATGACCACCCGGCAACCCCCCCCCTCTCTATACCCCTCCCCTACCCATGCAGAAATAAAATGGTAACTGAATCTATGGTTCAAATATATCAGATCATTTTTCATTCTTCATTTCTTACTTTCCAATTCTATTTGAATGCAAGGTTTACTTCATACAGTTTGCAGAAATAGATAAAGTAAGGGAGTGTGTACATTTCACATAAAATTCTATATTTTTGAATTAGAAACAAGCTAAGCTAAAACTATTGCTCAAAGCTGTCCCAAAGGGCCAATATTATCGATACTGGCCCTATTAAATTATACAAAATGATTTTGCAAGGATATTGATTGATTAAGTATATTTTCAAAAAAATTAGCAATCGCTTTAAAGGGACTGTTCACTTAGTTGAAAATACATATGAAATACCAAATTTTGGAAGAAGAAACAAAACTCAGCCAATCTTATTATTTAACTTGCTTGGGAACCCAGCTTTGGCTGGAAACTCAACGTTCTCTACAAGAGTCAACTTAATTCAACTTAGAACCATGTTTAAACCAGGCTGAAATTATTCCCGTAGTTCTACCGAGTAGAACTAAAGAAATTGAGTCTTTGCCACAAACTCTGTTTTTCTAAACCCTATATCGTTGGGTTCCAATGTCGTAGACCTTAGATATTTCAAACTATGCTTTCTGTTAGATCAATTAATGTAAGTTTGAAATATCAAAGATTTACGACATTGGTTTCTAAAGATATAAGGATTATAAATTCAGAGTTTGTGGCAAAGACTCAATTCCTTTGAGGTCAAGGAGGAGGATATTAGTTGTGATCAGACGTACATTATATATATACTCCCTTGGGAACAGACATACGTACATTATATATATACTCCCTTGGGAACAGACATACGTACATTATATATATACTCCCTTGGGAACAGACATACGTACATTATATATATACTCCCTTGGGAACAGACATACGTACATTATATATATACTCCCTTGGGAACCCAGTTTTGTCTGGAGTTTTCTCTATAAAAGTCAACCCACCATTTTTTTAAGCCAAACTAAGAACATTTCTGTGGTTACACCCAATCAAAATTTGAGGCAAATCGGTCCAGGGGTTCATGAGTTATGATCGGATATCGAAACCAACTGACAGACAGACAAACAGAGATTACGTATATTATATATAGAAATATAAAAGATGTCCCAATGGGCCAGGATCTTCGATACTTATAGCAGGAAATATTACTAGCTTTTAAACAATAGACCTATACAAATGATCATCGTCTATTAGACAGATCATAATCTTTGCTAGAATCTGAAGTGACACAAGTTTCATTATATGCAGATATCATCAAACTTAAATGTAATCAACAAAACAGTTTTTGATTTTTATTCTTTTTCAGAATTTTGCAAAGGTACTTTTTGCTTTAAAAGAAATGAAAAATAAAAGATTTATTCTTTTCAGCGGAGAGAATATTTATTGTTTCCAACTTTTGCCAGAGAACAGAAACCTTGCCCTTGAATTAGAAACTTGGCCTTCAAGGGGGACGGACAAAGAAAATTGTTCTCCGGATATAATTAAACCACAGCGAATATTTAAACTCCAAGTAAACCTGAAATCAGGGAGAATTTGTATACTCCAGGTTCAGGAAGAATGTGTATACTCTAGGTATACTTAAAATTAGAGAGAATGTGTATACTCTAGGTATACTTGAAATCAGGGAGAATGTGTATACTCTAGGTATACTTGAAACCAGGGAGAATTTGTATACTCCAGGTATACCTAAAGTCAGGAAGAATGTGTATACTCTAGGTATACTTGAAATCAGAGAGAATGTGTAAATTCTAGGTATACTTGAAATCAGGGAGAATGAGTATACTCCAGGTAAACTTGAAACCAAGGAGAATATGTATACTCCTGGTATACTTGAAACCAAAAAGAATGTGTATACTCCAGGTATACTTGAAACCATGGTGAATGTGTATACTCCAGGTATACCTGAAGCCTTGGAGAATGTGTAAACTCTAGGTATATTTGAAACCAGAAGAATGTGTATACTCCAGGTATACTTGAAACCAGGGAGAATGTGTATACTCCAGGTATACTTAAAACCAAGGAGAATATGTATACTCCAGTTATACTTGAAACATGGAGAATGTGTATACTCCAGGTAAACCTGAAACCAGGAAGAATTTGTAAACTCCAGGTATACCTGAAACCAGGGAGAATGTGTATACTCCAGGTATACATGAAACCAGGGAGAATATGTATACTCCAGGTATACCTAAAACTAGGAAGAATGTGTATACTCTAGGCATACCTGAAACCAGGGAGAGTGTGTAAACTCCAGGTATACTTGAAATCAGGGAGAATATGTATACTCCAGGTATACCTGAAATTTGAAGAATTTGTATACTCCAGGTATACTTGAAATCAGGGAGAATGCGTATACTCCAGGTATACCATGAAACCAGAAGAATGTATATGCTTCAAACCAGGGAGAATGTGTATACGCCAGGTAAACCTGAATCCAGAAGAATGTGCATACTCCAGGTATACTTGAAATCCGAGAGAATGTGTATACTCAAGGTATACTTGAAACCAGAAAAATGTGCATGCTCCGGGTATCCTTGAAACCAGAGAGAATGTGTATACTCCAGGTATACTTGAAACCAGGAAGAATGTGTATACTCTATGTGTATTTGAAACCAGGGAAAATGTGTATACTCCAGGTATCCCTGAAACCAGGAAGAATGTGTATACTCTAGGTATGCTTGAAATCAGGGAGAATATGTATACTCCAGGTGTACCTGAAACCAGGAAGAATATGTATAATCCAGGTATACTTGAAATCAGGCAGAATGTATACTCCAGGTATACATGAAACCAGGGAGAATTTGTATACTCCAGGTATACCTGAAACCAGGAAGAATGTGTATACTCCAGGTATACATGAAACCAGGGAGAATGTGTATACTCCAGGTATACATGAAACCAGGGAGAATATGTATACTCCAGGTATACCTAAACTAGGAAGAATGTGTATACTCTAGGTAGGCTTGACACCATGCATTTCCGGTACAACATAAGAAAAAACCTGTATTTAAACGGTACCAGCCTCAAGATGGAAAGATGCAATAATTGATCATTTTCTTTTACATTTTAAAAATTTTTCTTTAAGAAAGGATTGATACTTTGACACACATTTTAATCCCTATATCTTTGCAACCCAATGATCCTTAGAAATTTCAAACTATGAATACTTTAAGTTAGAAATATCAGGTTTCAAAGATATGGGAACGAGAAAATTCGAGGTTTGTGGCAAAGACTCTATTCCTTTTTCACTCACCAAAATAAAATCTATAAAATATTCTTTTACATTTTAATTCTATATTACAGGCATATTTTTCCTATGAACAGGAGAATATAAATATATATTTATTGTTGCAATACTTTCCCAAAATATCTATAATAATATGAGTTATCTATCTATCTATATATAGGAAATGATCAAATAAAAAGCTGAAGGTTATTATGGAAGAAAGAAAACTTTTTGTGGAGAACATCTAGGAGTATCAAGGTCATTTCTTTCAGACAGAGAGCAGGGGGGGGGGAGAATGTAGAACGGGTGAGGGAGGAGAGGGGGGGGGGTTGTTCGATATTGCTAACTTTTTGTTTCCGGGTTTTTGTTATACACTTCGTGTCCCAAGGTCTAGATCAGAGCAAACTTGTTCTAAGGGAATAAGAGATTTAGAAAAACGGAATAATGAAAATTGAACAAAAATCTGACTTTTTGATAAAAATATTTAAATTTTATTCATTTTTTATTTACCAACAGAAATAAAAACTTTGTCACAAGAATATCTGAATTCCCACAAGCAACAGGAAAAATTATAATTTGGAATATATTTTCAATATAATATTTTGTTTATTTGTAGAATTTGCAATGTCATGTATTATGAAAATCTAGAAATATCTTGTTTTATTTTGTCACGGAAATTGTAATAACTTGTTTGTGCAGATTTATCCTTTGTAGGAATTAGCAATATTTTGTTTTGGAGGAATTCACAAAATATTGTTGGTGGAAGATTTAACACAGTTCAGGTTTTAGAGGACATTGCAGTATGATATTTTTGAAGGATATTGTAATATTATATTAATATCTTTGTTTTCGGAGATATTAGCAATATCTGATTTAAAGAGACGTTACTTTTAGCTACTTTTGAATTTTTTCAAGATTTAATATTATTATTTTTAAGATTTAATATTATAATTTTCAAGATTAAACTTATTTTTTTTAGTTTGATTCTATTCATGACTTAAAGAGGAAGTAAATAAATTGTTGGATAAAATAAGAATTAAATAGATAGCCTTAATTTTTTTTCTATCTATCTATTTATAACCCATATGTTTATCTGTTTATCAATCTATCTGTCTATCTGTCAATCTGTCTATCTGTCTATCTGTCTATCTGTCTATCTGTCTATCTGTCTATCTGTCTATCTGTCTATCTGTCTATCTGTCTATCTGTCTATCTGTCTATCAGTATATCTGTCTATCTGCCTATCTGTCTATCTGTTTATCTACCTGCCTGTCTATCTGTCTATCTGTCTATCTGTCTATCTGTCTATCTGTCTATCTGTCTATCTGTCTATCTGTCTATCTGTCTATCTGTCTATCTGTTTATCTGTCTATCAGTATATCTGTCTATCTGCCTATCTGTTTATATGCCTGCCTGTCTATCTGTCTATCTGTCTATCTGTCTTTTTGTCTATCTGTCTATCTATCTATCTGTCTATCTGTCTATCTGTTCATCTGTCTATATCTGTCTATCTGTCTGTCTGTCTATCTGTCTATCTGTCTAGGTGTCTATCTGCCTATCTGTCTATCTGTCTATCTGTCTATCTGTCTATCTGTTTATCTGTCTATCAGTATATCTGTCTATCTGCCTATCTGTCTATCTGTTTATCTGCCTGCCTGTCTATCTGTCTATCTATCTATCTGTCTATCTGTCTATCTGTCTATCTGTTTATCTGTCTTTATCTGTCTACCTGTCTAGCTGTCTATCTGCCTATCTGTATATCTGTCTATCTGTCAATCTGTTTATCTGTCTATCTGTCTATCTGTCTATCTGCCTATATGTATATCTGTTTATCTGTCTATCTGTCTATCTGCCTAGCTGTCTATCTGTCTATCTGCCTAGCTGTCTATCTGCCTATCTGTCTATCTGTCTATCTGTCTATCTGTCTATCTGTCTATCTGTCTATCTTTCTATCTGTCTATCTGTCTATTTTTCTATCTGTCTATCTATCTATCTGTCTATATATTTCTGTCTATCTCTATCTATCTCTATCTGTCTATCTGTCTATCTTTCTATCTGTCTATCTGTCTATTTATCTGTCTTTCTATCCATCTATCTGTCTTTTTGTCTATCTGACTATATGTCTATCTCTCTTATACCTTCCCATCCATGTTTTTATTCGATCACCTAGACTGTCTTTCTGTGTGTCTGTCTATCTATCTGTTTCTCTATGTATTTATCTATTATAAACACTAATAATAATAGAACCAAATCAATAGATTTGGGAAAGTTTATGTTATTAGACTCAGACCAGAGGTTTAAAAAGTGACAGTTCTTTCGTTAGAGCAGCTGATTGTAAGTTGGAGAGAGCCCAGAGAGAGAGACAGACAGAGAGAGAGAGAGAGCTCGGGTCTTCAGCTGGAAATAAGGCTGAATATATTCTACAGAATCAGCTGTCAAAACAAACAATTTTAAATTTTTTCCCCGGATTTTCCTGAGATTTCTCGTGGATTTGTTGGCGGGTTATAAACTGTGCCCAGGGGGTTGTAATTGTCCCTGTTGAAAGAGAAACAGGGGTCTAGCTCCAGCGCTGAGAGTATTTCTAATCTCTGCTACGCAGTTTTAGCAATCATCTCGCTTAGTGATAACCCTGTGGACAGTACACTCCGTGGGCAACTTGTAAACACTCGCTGCGCCGGTCAGAGTCAACAGGCGCCAACCCGAAGAAAATACAGGTAAAAAATTTGTCGTCTTACGAACCAGTCACATGTCATGTTATTTATTATTTTTTTAAAAAGTTGAACGTGACTTCTTTTAGATAGACAAGCAAAATTTGTATAGTCTTTGAAGTAGTCTTTGCAAAAATATCGAATTTGCACAAGGATTTTGCGAAATTTCAATTTTAATGACAGCTGACAAAACATTGCAATATTTACTACGGAAAGTTGCAAATAATGCTAAACATGAAATTTTTAAGTTTTGGTTAAATTTAATCTCTAAAAATGAAAAAAATTGCATTTTTGATTAAAATCCTTCTATAGTTTCTTTTCCCCTTAATTTTAATGTTTCCTTCTCTTTTTGACATACAGTAATTCAACAACTAGTAAGACCGGGCCGACTTTTAAGTAAAATAAAATTGAGTTAGTAAGTAAGTAATTAATACAAAATTATTGTTTCGTGAGAAAATTTAATTTTAAAAACCTGCAAAAAGAGTATTTGACTTCCAAGGATGAGACTTCAGAATCGACCTACGAAATTTACTCAGCCTTGTTTATAACATTCTTGGCTATTTAATACATCACTAACTAAATTTTAGATTTTGAATCATTATATTCTTAGAGTTTATGAAATTTCTAAAGTCTGACCCTTTAAAAGTAACCTTATAATTTAGATTCTACATTAATTCATATCGACCCCTGAAATTAGAGTAAGAGTAAGAAAAAAAGAAAAAAACGATACAGGTTGACTTCAAAGTTTGCAAAAGAAAATTTAAGAAAAATAAATTCAATATTTATGATCAAAATCTCAAGAAATAAATGGAACATGAATCCTGAAGTTTCAGTGTTATAATAACTATTTATGACATTGTTATTTGGGTTCGCAGTGTAATAAAGTTTTAGTCCAAAAACTTTATATTGCGTCGTGCCAAGCCATAGTTTTTTTTAGATGTCTTTAATCTTTGTGTGGTGGCAATTTTTGATATTTCAAATGTTGACTACTCCTAGTCAAATCTATATAATTGAAATATCAAAGGTCTATGCCCACTGAGAAACTGACAAGTTGACAACCCTGAGTCATCAAATTTCTATATATTCTCATTTTTGAAGTGTCACAATGCCTTTGCCTATGGTTTAACCTCAAAATACACTTTTCCTTTATTTCTAGGCCTAGACGTACGTCATGTATATTTAAAGCATACTACGCGTCAGTTTCTAAGGTAGTTTTAAAGTGTTTTAAAGTAGTATGTTGGCAAAGTAATGATCGAATTTTTGGTAAGAGCGTGCGCGCACATCTTGATTTGCAATGTGCCATTATGCATCAGGTGGCAAAGTTATAGCAAAGATTTATAGGCAAGTAATCAGTTCCCTTTTCAGCTTTGCAATTATATGCCAACAATTGCAATCTCATAGATAACTAATATATACAGTTTACACATTTAATCAACCTTTTACGCAGAACAGAATAACTCAAAAGCGAAAAAGCGAACTTTTGCACGAAATGAAGTTTGCGAATGATTAAGCAAAGTGGTTTTTTTTTCGCGCAAAAATGTACCGCTACGAAAGCAAAAATTTGCACTTTCTTTCGTAAAATTTGCGCTAAACCCTAGCTATAATATTTAATAACTCAAAATACAGCAACCATATGCATATTAGAACATATATTTGTAACAACGCCACAACTCCAAAAGTCAGATCATTGAACGTTACAGATTAGCATATAACAGGGTACAAAGATATAGTAAGATTATATTACATTCATTACATACTAGCCTTAGAGGGCGCTTCGCGCCCATCTTCTAAATTAATTGTGAACATGTTCTCTTTGTGTACATCGTAAAACAAAACAAAAATAATTCGCGGATTTTCACAAAAAAATTCGTGGATTTTCAAAATTTTAAAAAAATTTAATGACGATCGAATTTTGATGGAGACAAATATTTGAAATTTTGATCATTCATAAACCTTCCCTGGGGTCCCTAGATGTCCCACAAAAAATTTGGGCCCGATCGGTTCAGCCGTTTTGACGTTTATCGGATACAAACAGACAGACACCCAAACAGACAAACAGACAAGCCAAATTTATATATAGATATGTATGATGTATCCATTCCTTATGTATTTTTACAGTAAATTATAATAATATTTCTCAGTAAAACATATCCACAAATCTTCTAAGAAAATAAGTTGTTTATGAAAGTTAATTAACACTATACTTATATGTCCTTTTCCATTATTTAAATAAAAACTAAAAATACAAAATGGTTAATATTGCAAGGACTGTTCAGGGGACAAAAATCTTTCTGTTCCAAATTTCTAATTAACTTAATATTTGTAATTGCGAAATACTATTTCGGTGAAGTTTGATATTACGAAAAAAATGTATCGCAAATATATGTTAGGATGAAAATATCTGTTTGAGTTTTTTGTCTGTTTATTTTTCTAAACGGCTGAACCGACCCTGTCCTTAATTGTGTGTGGTATATCACATGACCCAAGTTAAGGTGTGTACGAGTATTACTGGTTCGAAATCTGCTTGATAAAAAATGTCGATTTTTACGAATTTTGAAAATCCATCAATTTAAACAGAAAAATCCGCGAAAACTTCAGTTTTTGTTTGGAGTGCGAAAGTTTGTTCATGAACAAAGTAGCCAAATTTGGCTATTCTGTCTTAGTGGTGATTTGTCTGTTTGTATCCAATTGACGCGAAACCGACTAATTTTTTTTGGTAACTAACATGACCAAAGGGAAAGGGTTATGACTGGTTGAAATTAAAATATCCGGAATCCATCACTGCTGCTTATAAAAACATTTGAACATTTTTACTAGAAAATGGTGGCGAAGCGCCCTATCAGCCTTGTTCTCTATATAAGTATAAATACGTTGGATGTAAGTTTGTGGTTAATTTCTTGAACGATAATTATTTCTTAAATCTCATTTCCTGTGTTTTGGATTGTTGCAGTGCAACATGCATTCTACAGGGGCATGCACACGACATTGCACTCCTTGCAATGCATGCCATGATGAACTGGAACACATCCCATACATTAAATCCTTCTTTCTGAAATGCAATATGGTTTTACTCTCGTTAAAAAGAAGTGGGTTTTATGACTTTCCTTGTCTTTTCCTGGGGGGGGGGGTTAGTGGTTCACCCCTCCCCCCCCTTCTGGTTCACAAGCGGCCTTTGCATGTGCTTTGTGCATTGCTTAACTAATAAATGTTTGTTAATTGGGCAATAACAAGACTATGAAATGTTGAAACTAAAATTTAGATTACAACAGGGGGTGGATCAATGATCAAAGATCAATGATCAAAGACCAATGATCAAAGATCAATGATCATACACGGTAAACAGAAAACCTGATATTGTGTTCTACCTACAGAAAATAAAATTGAGGATTGGATCAATTATCATAGACATATATAAACAGAAAACCTGAAGTTGTGTTCGATCTATTGAGATTTAAACATAGAGGGTTGATCAATGATCATACATTGTTAAAAAAAACCTTTAAGTGATACCGTCCTTTTTATTACACGAAAAGTGTTTAATTCTAATAATTTATCCATTGCTTGCTTCTTATAAGTAAAAATGTGCAAGTCACTTTTTCATTGAAAACCCGCAAATGAAAATAAGCAGTTTAAAGAAACAAAACATGGATATCTAATTCATAATCAGCCAAGGCTTTTAAGGGTACTGTTGTGAATCGGGCATTGACGGTCCCTTTATATTCGTTTAGTTAATTAACTGCACCAGGGGTAGTATATCTAATCGAAGAGTGTTGTAGGATATAATATTACTAATGTAAACATCGCGAAACCCTAATTGTATGACATTTAAAGGTTATTTTATATGAATTTGATATGACAGTAAATTATTATTTTTATCCAAAACATCTGCCTAAAAAATAAATTTTAAATATTCTTATATTAAACTATTCTAACGTGCAGTATCTGTAAACTGTCTAAACCAGTTCAGTAAAATTTCATATCAAAAGGATGACAATGTGGTTTCCATTTGATTGATTTTCTATAATTTTTCCTTCGAGAAAACTTGTTATAAAACCTTAGGGTTTTATCTTAAAGAGACTATAATATGTATATATATATACGACTATAGTCGAAATTATATATAATATATACGACTATAGTCGAAATTTCTAGTGACTCCATCTATATTTCCGATTCAATATATAACACTAATAAGCTTTTTCGGGTCAATAATGATCAAGATATTTATGTATATCTGTAGTAAATGCCGTACACTTACAACGGGTTGTCCGCTATCCAAGTCAACCAGGACACAACCCACCTGGCTCTAAATGCCACACAGGGACACAAGCTTAGTTATCAACAAGCTACAACTCAGGCTCTAAATGCCACACAGGGACACAAGCATATTAGCTAGTGTATTCGTACAACAAGTTTTATGTTGTTAAGGATTAATGCATTTTATAAAGGTATGTTCAAACAGCATTTATTACATATCTAGTGGTTTCTCTACAAAAGTTATCTTGGTAAATTCTGCTGCAGAAACAATAAAGGAAATTATCAGAAAAAACTTTTTAAGCCAGAGAAACGACGATATCTCTCACATTATTGATTAGATATAGGTTTTAAAAGTTTCGTTGAAAATACAATAATTTCCAAATCCGAGCATCATCTCTAAAACATAATAATTTCCTTTCCAACAGCAAGATAAAAATATCAATTTGCAATATTTTACCGCTCTTTTCGTTTCTTCCTCTGTTGAATTCTAATCAGTGCATGTGCAGTATAGGTATAGGATCCATCTTATTTCCCAGGTGTTTTAAATCCGCCATTAAACACTGGGAAATTACGCAAATGCCCACTTGTTTTAACGAGTTTTGTTTCATTTCGTCTTTATATCCACGTCAAACAATTGTTTTAATGAAAACAAATATAAAATACAGCTATTTTATAATATTAAATTTTAACATATTGTTAATTTCTATTCTTCAAAGGTTTAAAAATTTTATAATTATTATTTGAAATATTAGCGGGGATGCATGGATTTAGTTTAGTGCATTTATTGCAACAGATGCACACCGCCACACATGCATTTTCCGTTCTCCACAGTTAATATTTAAACTTTGTCAATATTTAAGGTAATTTTATTCTATCAACTATGTACACTGTTAGAAAACTCTCATATTTTGATTAAAATTATGAAAATATTATATTTTGCTCAAAATTATGAACAAAATGCTAGGATGCGTTTCTAATTTTTAAGACTTCAATTTGTTTCAAAATCTAAAAAAAAAATTTTTTCAAAATAAATGTAAAAGCATTTAACTATTTTTTAAAAATGTAAAATTTTTCAGTTTTTAAATGTTTAAACACAAATTTAATTGCTTCCTCCTGTAATATGATGTGCAGGGGGGGGGGAATAAAAAATGTGTTGCATATAGTTTTTGTCTTGCGTTTTCTCTTACAAGAAGTAAAGTATTTACAGAATGTCCGTGGAAGAATTTAGAGAATTTGTTTAAACTTTTTCTTCTTCTTCGTCACTTTTATTTGTTATTTTAATTAATTTTAACATTTAAATTAAAAATGCTGCATAGGCGTAATTTTAAGCGACGCTTTTATGAATGAGATATTCATGTTTTTGAGTTTTAACTTGATTTTTAAATTGTAGTTTTAATATAAAATTTTTGCAACAAAAACAGTGGATGCATATTAAAGAAAGAGGAAATAATTTTACATATTATTGATCAGATAAAAGTACCGTTGTGAATGGGGGGCATGCACCTCTTTTAAGGGAAGGGTCACTAAAAATAATAAAGACAGTCCCTCCCATATTTATTTAACTTAAAAAAAGATACTAATTGCAAACATACTTGGACAAATGTAACATTGCTTCAAATATTGCATATTTTGAAAAAACATATCATCTTAAATTCAATTTTTCAAACATATGTTTATTAGTATCATGCCAATAAAGTTTAAATACGCTTCCTTAGAAGATGATTAAAAAAAATAATGGTGGTTCAAATACTATTTGTAACCTTTATTCCAGCTGCAGCTCTATAATCCTTATATATTTGCACCCTAATGATGGAAACCTTTATTAAAATTTCTAATTTTTACTATTTGATCTGTACAGCAATGCAGCATTAACAAAAAACATCAGGTTGCAATAATATAGATGTTAATAATGTTTATGGCAAGTGTTCAGTACCTAAAAAGTTAATGTCCGTGTCTGATAGCTATAGTTAATAACATTCTTCTTTTTGTGTGCAAAATGTTTATTAAAAAGATCCATTTTCTGAATATGCAAATCTAACAGCAAATTGAAAATTATTTCAAACTTAAAACACGGTTGAACAATGTTCAAACAATTGATTTTTTAATTTGTTTTTTTTGCGTATTATTTTGTAAAATGGGCCTGAAAATAATCTACATATAATCAATTTTAAAGCGTTGCTAGGCCTTTAAATATTCCTCAAACAACTAGACTCTTAGGCGTTCCGTGACCCCTTTCCTATCAGCAGTTTTAGCTATTAACTGTTGACATAAAAGTCACCATTTTCATTGTTTTCTAATTTAAACAGATTTTTCATTTTTAATAATATAAGTGTGGAAAATTTCCATGGATCATTTTTTGTTATAATTGTGAATAATAATAATAAAGATGATCCTGTAGAAAATAATTAATTTCCTTTGTTGTCAACAAATAGAATGACGTAGGTTGGTTAATCTGAGAGCAGTATTATTAAAATGATGATATTCTAAGATTTTTAATTTGTTGAAATGTTTTGAAAAGTAAATTCTTTACAAACTGTTCGCAAAGAAAATTCAAACAGTGAAAATCCTGAATTGTTTTAATTTTACTTTTTATCAACAAAAATGTTTTTAAATTTTTCAGCTAGTCTTTTTCTTTTAAAATTATAGACTATACATTGTTTAAAATAAGGTCAATTTTAGAATACGCTGTACTCCATGTTTTCATAAAACAATGTTTGGCAAATTTCGTTTACAAATTATACTATTTCAAATTAAAAAGTAAGTTTTAGTATTGAATAATGCTCTCAAAAATAACATCCTTTTTAGTTGACTTTATTGGATGTTAGAAATTAAAATTCTTGGAGCTTAAAACATAACGACTGTATAGTGAACACCAGAATGTGGTCACATAAAAAAATGAAGAAAAAAATATCTGTGAACGAGAAAGGCTTTTTATATCAAGATAATTATTTTAGAAAAAAAAAAATTCTTAAAAATTGTCTGAACAAGTAAAAAAGTTTTGATCTCACAGAAAAAAAATCGCGGAAATCTAATTTAAGAAAGAGGTTTCTACGGAGAAATCTCGAAAATTCTTGGGAAATCCAACTTTATAGAATTAATACCCTCAGGGGAATTGTCGTAAAATAAAATACCTAGAACTGCGAAAGATATAATCCCCCCCCCCTCTCTCCTCACTCTTTACTTCAACATAAGTGATTTCCCATCAATGCATGCAACCAACCAATATAATAATAATGATAACATATATTTTACAAAATCTAAAATGTAAGGTTTGAATGTTTAAAGATAATATTTGAATTTGAAAAATACAGAGTTACCCGCAAAGGATCAAACTTCAGAGACGGCTTTACAGATATCATGTATGCGTGTACTGTATACTGGTCAGCTCTTCTTTAGCTTTAAACTTGCAACTTTTTACTGCAAAATAATTTAGTTTACCTAAAAGTAACAATATTTCAGGCAGAAGAATAGCGAAATAGACCTTCATATCCTTCTTATATCCATGTGTACAGAGTTTTTGGTTGTCATTGAAGTCTCATCTTTTGTTACAACCGTCGAGATTAAAATGATTTTTCACTCCCAATCTTTTAAGTTCTCTGAAACTAATTAAGTTTTCCATTTTGCCGTTTTAATGCAGAAAATTAAGTTAATTATCTTATTTTAATCTGATTTAGAGAAACAAAAGAAATTGGGGTTAATTAATTCTAAAATACTTAGTTTCCCGGCCTTTTTCTAGTACCAATTTATTTTTTTAAACTATTGATTCTCTTTTTTACAATCTACTTCAAAAACAAAAAATCTCGCGGGTTTTTCTCTTTAAATTGGCGGATTTTCAGAAATCGTAAATTTCCACATTTTTTCCAGACAAAATTTTTAAAAATTTTGTTCACCAGCCAGAAACCTTCCCTGTTAGAAGTTTAAAACAAATCCTAACATTGTTTTCGAATGATTGAAATTGACCGAACATTCAGTGAGAATTAACTATCACAGATTTGTCTGATTGCAAGGCTGGATGTATTCCTAGGTTTATACTGCGGGATCACAATCACACTAATTTTGTATTGTTTCTGTTGTTGTGTGTAAATGCGTTTTCAATGAAAAAAAAAGATAAAAACAATTCTGTAAGTATCTAATATAGATTGTGGAATTATAGACAAAACCACGATTGATTTTAATTTAAAGAAACCGAACATATTGCAATGTTATTTCACGGGATAAATATACTTCTTGAAATAGTGTGCCCCTCTCAAAACTAAAACCATATCTTTAATTCAAATGGAAACGTTTTTCATAATTACATTCAAAGACAAAACTTTACATTTTGAAATTATCATGACCTGTACTACAAAAACTCAGGAGAACAGAGACCTGCAAACCTGAATGCAGTGCGCTTTCCCAACATATTAATTAAAATTGTGCATTTTGCCAATTTAAATTAAATTAAAACTAAATCTGTACATATGTACTAGTACATGTCGACCCAAAAAAAAGTGAAGCTGATTTAGGCAAATCCTATGACCGAGCGGCGGTTGCAAAATTAAACCGTTCTTGAAAATTAATGCAAAATGTTCATTCTCTCTGGAACTTTGTGCCAAGCATTTTCTAAACTGTGTGGTTTTAACTCTTGTTCCTTGTAGCAATTATTCCTCGAAAAATGATAAATCTCGAAATTCTTTTTTATCATTATTATAATGTATAGTACTCCCCTGTAGGTGGGCTGGTATAATGGCTTTTCTTTGTATTTTCTTCTCAAAGAAAGATTCAATAATAATATTTTCCAAGGAAGTGCAAACTTTTAATTCTATAAATTGAAAAGAAAGTTATTTGGCACACTAAACTTGGTAAAGTTTAAAAATTACTATTTTTTAATTGATTTGGAAATAATATTTCTGAATTGAAAAGTTGATTTTTCCTATGCCCGGTTTTAAGTTTTATTTTATGCCCGCTGATAAGTTGGGTAATAAGGTGATACGTTGGGCGCTTCCATTTTCGGTGTTAAATTA